>NC_056733.1:1850014318-1850056818 GCF_019279795.1 Protopterus annectens
TTGCAGACAATACACCCCTGAACCACACTGCACATCATTGTCAGGTGGCGTGATGCCAAGGATTACCCCTCACCCACCTTTGTACAGCCAACCACTACACACCCATGAAGCAATGCACACATGCATGTCAGTACTGGCACCTTGTGTTTGTGTGTGGGGTATGATGTTCCCAACCACAGTCACACCCAGTATAACTCCCATTGGCATACTGACTAATGTCAGACACATTCACATGCCCTAGCCCATAGAACCTCAGGATATCCACTGTGGTGCATGTAATACCTGTGCATTACTGCAGTGTGGCAAACTAAGTAGTTAGGAAGTGTATTTGTGAGCCTGGCAAAGTGTGGCAATGTGTCTGAGTCCCTTAGAGAGTGTGGTTGTGTTGACAATGACATCTGTTCATGTGGACAGCCATGTGTGCTACACCTAATGTATGTCTACTATATTTCTGTTGCAGATGTCGCTCACCAGCACACAAATATGTTCTTACAGCACACCAGCACGTCAGCTGTGTGGCACATCGAGTAACTGCATGCACTTGTAATAGTAATGGCTAGTCAGTCAGGGGTTGGAACCCCTGTACTGGTAGTTGTGTGACAGATGATGTTTAGGTTTTAGTCTCCAAGCCCGTCTCTGATGTATTTTACCTCTGTCTGTTCCTCCCACACACACTCTCTGGTGGATGTGGAGTTTTACATCTGCTCAGCAGCAGCTTGTGTTTTATATGTGATGGTCATGATCATGTGATGGCCTCTGCACCTATTGCAGTCCTCCTCTAGCTGATTGCATGTGGAACAGCTGTGGTGACGTTCCCATAGCCAATCGCATGGAACCACAGTACAATATCTAGGAACATCATGTTGGTGTTTGCCCATGACAGTCACTGTGAGTGGAACCTGGATCTGGTGTTTGGTAAACAGCATCACAGATGATATCTGAATATTCCTCAAACAACATACACAGTGGTAAATAGCCTAAAGATAGGAGGGTGATGTGCCAGACATGACTACAACGTGTAAGTGTAACTATGCTTCATTGAGACTACTGCCAATTTAACAGGTTGTGTGTGGTAATGGCTAGTCTGCATGTTTTAAAACTGACATAACAGTGCTCTGTTTGTGAGGAAACCCCCATCTGTAGGGCCATCTGTGGACTGGTCAGTGTGTGGAACCATTTGTTTCTTGTGATACTCACTGAACACACATCTGTGAACTGTAGAAGTATAGTGTGAGGATTGCAGTCAGTACATGGTGATAGTGATGTGAGTTACTGCCATCACATCCCTGATTGGACATATGTCACATGAAACAGTGGTATGACAGTCACTGCCTGGGATTCTCACAGTGACATGCTAGTAATGGGCCACTGTTCATAGCTGCAGTCACAAGTCTCCTACGCTTTGTACAGTTGTCATGCAGTATATATGCATGTGTTGTGCTCCCTCTGCAAATGTATGACATCTGTTGTGTTGGGTTGATGGTCATATCTATGCATGCTGTTATAAGTAATCCTGAATGCTGTTGACTATTACTAAGCCATATCAGTGTTAAAACTGCAACAGCATAGGCTGTATTGGATTGGAGGTCCTGGCGGAACCTCCTGTCCCACTTCAGCTGGCCATGGCACTGGACACCAGCACATCTGGGGCCCAGCCTTGGACTTCCACCTCTGTTGGCTCTTTACCACCCTCTGGTGGAACCACCACTGAGGATTGGGATTGTCCCCCCTGGGAGCAGGTCCAGACAGGAACGTGTCAGCCATTGTGCAATTCCAGATGTGGTGCCTAGGGGGCTCAATAAGGGGTTTTGAGGCCAGATACACAAGCTCTAGGGCAGAGTTTCACATTTAGAGGGTGAGCCTGCCCCTCATAGACAGGTCCCAGCACAGCCGACTTTGCAGCTGTGAAGGTGCAGTGGTGGCTGGCCATGGGTGGGGACCTCCATCCCACTGTTTCTATCTGGGGGGCTCATGCGCTTGTGACTGCTGAACACTCCTCCCCGTCCAAAGTGTATCCCCCCCCACATGTGTCATATACCACCCCTGTATGCTGTCTTGTCTGTCAACCTACCCAACCTATCCTCCACAAGCATACCTACTCTCCTTGCCCAACATCCCACTCTCACCTTACGAAAATGGAAACAAAAGGTCAATCTGTTCCCAGAACAACATTTGCCCCATACATAGCTGTCCATTTTACACACCTGTCCACTGGACACATGTAACCTTCTTAATTCGCATCACAACATAATGCTGTTGTCCTCACCCCTCTCTCCCAGGCAAATGATCCTGGTATGCACATGATTCCTAAAGGTTCCTGGTACACATGATGCAGATGACTCCATTGTACACATGACACTACCGTTCCCTCTATGGTTACCCCATTTACCTTTTTCATTATGATGATGTTGCACACAGCACCTTGTAAGAGTACTGTTCTCACATAATGATTGGACAGAAACTGTTTGGTTAATGTAAATAAAATGCACAGAGTAATGTATTTGGCCAATGTACAAATGCTTGCATTTGTCTGAGGAAGTCTTGCAATTACATAGGACATCACCACTACATAATACAGGAGTTGCTGGTTTTCCCTTTTCATTTTTGTTTATTGCTTTATTGTCACATGGAATGTCCTTGATATATCTATATATATGTATGTATCAATATCTGGACATAAACACACACAAATACACCTACATCATGGAATACATTTCCTATACTGTTGAATGACTGTGCTGGATGATATGTTTGTGATAACATCCAATGTGTTTATATCTGCTATGGCTTAGTGGTAAATCACATTGGCTGTGGTGTGCAGTGTCCTGATTTTGAGCCTTGCAAAGGCCCTTTATTTTGTTACTGGGCAGAACAAGGGCCGTTGGATACGGAGTAATTAAGGCACTTTTAAGCAGTTGTGAGCGGGTGTGCACGGGTTTGAGCGACTGTAAGCAGTGGTTACTTTTGTTCGCAGTTTCTTACACTCAGTTACCTTCTTGATAGCTTAACCTGTGTAGGCAGTGCTTTCCTCCGCGCAAACACGCTGTAATCCACTCACTGCTGCTTAAAAGTACTTACTCCCACTTACCCCCACGCTAATTTCTTTAAAAGACAAGAAAAAAGGGTTGATAGGAAAGTGGTGAAAAAGGGGCACAAAGCGGGAAAGACAGTAGGTGAAATAGCTAGGGATGTGCAGGAAGGGTGTAGGGAAGGTCCATAGCTGTCCATTTCTTCTACAGCAACAGCTGTGCATGTGCAATAAATTCAGCGGTACATTTGGACACTCACACCCCTGAGACAGGAGTGAGGACAATAATAGTATGTTGTGATAGCAATTAGAAACATTTACATGTGTCCAGTTGACATGTGTGCAAAATGGACAGCTATGTATGGGGCGTGCTTTTTGTGCGGGAACAGATTGCCCTTTTTTTCTTTTATGTTTAGGTGAGAGGGGATGTTGGGGAAGGAGTGTAGGTATGATCAGGGAAGATAGGTTATGTAGGATGTCAGACAAGGAAAACAAGACGTGTACAGGGGTGGTATATGACACATGTGAGGGGGAACATCTTGGATGGAAAGGGGTGTTTGGAAGTCGCAAGCCCATGAGCCCACAAATGGATACAGTGAGACTGAGGTCCCCATCCATGGGCAGTCACCACTGCACCTTCACAGCTCAGAAGGTGGCTGTGCTGGGGGCTGTGTAGTTGGGGCAGGCTCACCCTCTAGTTGTGCCACTCGGCCCTCAAGGTGGCATAGGTGGTCTCGAATCTCCCTGTCAAGCTCCCTATGCACCACGGCCCGGAACATACTCTGGGTGACAGGTTCCTGTCTGCTCCCATTCCCGCGGGGGGTCCGTGCCCCATCCCCTGCGGTGGTTCCACCCAAAGGTGGTGCAGGGTCAACAGACAAGGAGGTCCCAGGCTAGGCCACGGATGTGCTGGTGCCCGGTGCCATGGCCAGCTGAGGTGGGACAGGTGGGTCCGGTGGGACCGGCCTTCCCATACGAGCTATGTTGTAGCACGTTTAAGGCTGATATGGGTTAGTAATAGACAACAGCATTCACAATTAGGTATAACAGCATGCATAGGTATTCCCATTACCCAGGGCACCAGATATAAATTGTTGCAGAGCAGGCAGAACACATGCATATATGGGTAAACAGTGGCCATTACAATGACATGCAGGTTTCATTGATGGCAACAGGCCAGCAGTATGGGAGTATGTTAACATGGCACATGCATAGTAACAGATGTGAATATTTATAAACCAATAGGACATATGTCCCAACAAAGGTTAGGAGTGTATACATACCAAATGAGTTGTGTAAATCGGTTATTTTTGCACATATGATAGGGGTGAGAAAGAGTTAGTTCAATTAATAACTAATGAATCCTTGTAGTTTTCACAACATTCATAGCCACTGCAGTGGTCTGTCCCTTACATGTATTATTACACTACTCGATGGCGTTATATTGTACAATGGTATGTTTGTAGATTAGTATGTACGGGACCTGTGTCTTATGTACAGGTTTGACTAGATGCAGGTGTTAATGCAACATGTTTTGAGACTACTCTCATACAGATTGGGTGAGATGCTGGGATGACAGGTATGTTTGCATGTACATTCTCTGATTATGTATAAGTTTGACTATCAGTTATATGTCATTAACAGCTGCCTACATTTCTTGGATCATCACACTAATTTGCCAGGCGAACAGGGCAAAATGCAGGTGATGTGGGCCATTTATCAGGACATACTGGGCAGATTGGAACAGTTGAGGGATATGAATATGCACACCACTCTCTATTTAAGCATTCTAGCAAAATCTGTACAGTTGTTATGTGTAAATATGCATACAGCTTTCTCTCTGAACATTCTACCAGACTGTGTGCAGTTGTGTGGAATGATTATGCATACAACTTACTAGCGCTCCTGGGATCCAAAACCCTGCTGTGTGTGACAAACGCATTACAGTTAAGATCACTGTACACTGTGCTATCAGGCAATTGTTGTGAGGCTTTGCAATGTATTTTGTCTAATATGACTGACCTGTTTGCACTTTCGACATTGTTATACAGCACTTCATACACATTTTATCTGCATACCACAGTGTGGGTAACACTGCTTACTACAACAGTACTATTTAATAACTGCAACAGTACAACAACATATGACTGCAGAGTAAATACAAGCAATGCAGGGGTTACACCTTTATTTGCAGCATATTACACTATTCTGTATACTGGTACAACACTTTCTGAGGCTCTTACAATTATTTATTTATTTTTATTTTATTTATTTATTTGTAGTTGATTTACCAGGATAGTCCATTGGGCCCGAAGTACCCGTTTTCAATGGAGTCCTAGGGAGAAAAGCTCCAAAACAAAGTACAAGGAATTACAAGTAATTGAGGTTCACACTTTAACACTTACAATCATATTAAACAGATCATATTAAAAGCAATTATCAACAACAGTGGTAATAAGGCAATAATAGTGGTTGATAGGAGTAGTCAAATGTGGGTCTAAGTCAAAAAGGAGATGGTTTCATAGAGAAGGGTCTAAGTTATAAGTAGTAAAATTCTAGTATTCTGGTTACATTTTATATGTAAAGTATAGCATAGCAAATGGCAATAACAATTGCAATATGATGTATCTTGAAAGGAAAGTAGAATTTGAGACTTAAGGAAAAGTAGAATTTGAGACTTATTAGGAGTTGTTGCTTCCTTATGTTAAACTAATTAAGAGAAGAGGCAGTCAGTGGGGGATGGGTTGGACTAGGAGAGATGAGAGCAGGAGCATTCCCAGGAGGATGATAAATGTGTATGCAGGGATTTCTTAAAAGCTGGGAGGTTTGTAGTAGTGAGGATGAAGGGGGGAAGGGAGTTCCATTGGCGTGCCAGGGCAAAGGACAGCAGGTTTTTTCCTGGAGAGTGAAGAGGTTTGTACAGTTCTATTATATTTTGGTTATTAGATGTTAGGAGTCTTTGAGGCATGTACATTTTAAAGGTGGAGGTGAGTGAGGGACAGAGGGATGGTTGGAAAATGAGTTTGTGGGCAAAACTGAGCTGAGTAAAGGACAGACAGTTAGGAAGCTCAAGCCAGTTTAGTTTGTGGAGAGATACACAGTGGTGGGTAGATGCTTTGTGGCCAGTGACAAATTTTGCAATTTTATTATAACATGTGGACAGTTTTGTTTTAAGGGATGATTGAAGGTTTGTTAGGATAGGAGCGCCGTAAAGAAGGGAAGGGATAAGGAATGTTGTAGCCAGAGTGAGTTTAGTAGTTGTAGAGAGGAATTGATTTTGGCGATAAAGCATGCCAAGTTTAATGTGGGTTTCTTTATGTTTAGTAGTAAGTGGCTATTGAATGTGAGTTTGTCATCAATCTGGACCCCTAGTAGTTTGCTTTCTGATACTAGTTCAAGAGGTGTGTGGTTTTGGCTGATGATAGAGAATGTATTTTTGTCAATGGTTGTGTTTTTTGAGGGGGTAAATATCATAAGCTTGGTTTTTGATGCTTTGAGAGCAAGATGATTGTTTTTCATCCACTGTTCAGTGGTAGAGAAGGCATCTTGGGTTAATTTTAAGAGAGTTGGAATGGATGTGGCTGTGCAGATAATTGTGGAGTCATCTGCATATTGAATGAGTTTGGCGTGGGCAACTGAGTGATAGAAGTCATTTATGAATATATTGAAGAGGAGAGGGCTCAAGATGGAGCCTTGTGGGACTCCAGTGGGTGTGTTCAGGAAGGGGGAGATGGCTGTTTTCCATTTGACTGCTTGTTGCCTGTGGGAGAGATAGCTGGTGAACCAATTGATAGCGGCAGGGGAAAGGTTTAAGTTAGATAGCTTAGTAAGGAGAAGGCTATGAGATATAGTATCAAAGGCTTTAGAGAGGTCAAGAAGGAGGGTGGATACAATACAGCCAGAATCTCTAGCTGCATTTACAGTTTCTAGGAAGGAAAGGAGGGCAGTCATGGTGCTGTGGCCGGGTCTGAAACCATGTTGTGTGGAGGTTAGTAGGTTATTATCTAGGAGATAGGGGAGGAGTTGGAGATGGATGCATTTTTCTAAGAGTTTTGATATTGGAGAAAGGATGGCGATGGGGCGGAAGTTAGAGATGTCATTGTTTTTGCCTCCTTTATACAAAGGTATGATGAAAGCTTTTTTCCAGGGTATTGGAACATAACTTTCTTGGATAGATCAGTTTATTAGGATGCTAATGGGAAAGGAGATGGCTTCAGCAGCTATGTTAAGAAAGGATGAGGGTATATTATCAGGTGCATTAGTACATGGTTTAAGCTTTTGCAATAGTTTTTTTATGGTAGAGTTAGGGATGGGTTTTAGGCAGAAAGATGGAAGATGAGAGGTAGGAGATGGGGGGTAGGAGGAGGGGTGTGGGCATAGAGGGTGGGTTGATATTGGAGAAGGAAGTGGTTAGTTTAGAGATAGAGTCTAAGAAGAAAGAGTTGAATTGAGTGATGAGATTGATATCTGGAGCATTTAGGTTCATAGGTTCATAGGGTCATAGGTTCATACTAGGCTATCTGCCCTAGGGCATTTATAAGCCTAGCCAGAGTGTGTGTGGCTTTCACCACCCCTTAGGATGAGAATACTATACCCATTAGTTTGCTGTGCCTCTGTCCAGCAGTGATACAGAGATGATTCCCGGGGTAAACCTACGATCTCCCATCCACTTGTCAAGATTTCTCTTGAACAGAGTCAGTGAGGGCTCTGCCTCACATGGACTGGGATTCTGTTCCATAGTGTAGGGAGTCTCTGGGTGATGAATCTGTCCCTCCAGCACGTCCTATTTATATCCGTGTTGAGGTTTAAGTCTCTTGCTCTCGTGGCTCTGGTGGATTTGGATTTTTGAGGTGGAGCATGTCCATTAATTCGGGTTGGACATGGCCTTGTATGTCAGGCACAGATCACCTCTGAGCAGATGGTATGCGACTGAATAGAGCTGGAGTTTCTTCAGTCGGGCATCGTATGACATATGTTTGAGCCCCTTTATCCTTTTGGTGAGGAACTTTTGGGGTCTTTCCAACTGCTGCAGGTGTCGGGTAAGGTACATTCGAATGGGGTTGTACTCAATCATTGGTCTGATAAGTGAAGAGTACAGGGTACAATGACGTCTGCTGATCTGGATGTGAATCCCTTCATGATCAGGTGGGCAATGTAGAAGGTCTTCCTAACCACTTTGGCAATGTGAGTGTCAGAAGAGAGGTTACTGTCAACTTGGGTCCCCAGGTCCTGATAACTTCTTCCATGTTTAATGGATTACCACCTATGTGGTAATTAGGGGTTACCTTGTTTTCCCAAAGGGTATGACTATACATTTTGGCATTTAGCCTAAGGCCATGGCTCTGGCACCAGTTATCCATTTCTATGAGACCTTTCTGGAGGATGTCTGTGTCTGATGGAGTGTCAATTATGGTGCCCATTTTGCAGTCATCTGCAAATTTTGTCAGCCACAATCCCCTATGTTTGCCTGCACTTCAGAAAATAAATGCCGAACAAGAGGGGCCCAGGACTGAGCCCTGTGGGACACCGCTCGTGACCGCTTAGAGTCTGACATGGCACCAGCAACTCTAACCCTGTGTGTTCTGTCCTTGAGCCAGTTTGCAACCCATCTTGTGACATATGGGTTTACATCTAAGCTGGTGAGCTTTTCTATGATGCCCGAGTGGGGTATTGTGTGAATGCTTTTGCTAGGTCAAGGTAGGCTGTGTGAACTGCCTTACCCTCATCAATGGCCTTAGTGACTGTTTGAAAAAGTCGACCAAGTTCAAGAGGCAGGATCTGCCCTTGACAAAGCCAAATTGGGTAGGATCCAGTGTCTGTAGGTCCCCAATGTCTTTATTTATGAGTTCCATTATGATCCTCTCCATAGCTTTTCAGACAAGGCTCGTCAAGCTTATGGGCGGTAATTTCAGGGTCCGTAGAAGCACCGCCTTTGTGGAGTGGGACCACAGTTGCCGTCGCCATTCTTTGGAGTGCGTATCCTGTACTAAGGCTAAGATTAAACAGCAGCCTTATGTGTGGGTTTAGTTCCTCATTGAGTTCGTGTAGCACACAGCCAGGGACACCGTCCGGTCCCATTGATGCTGTGTTTTTGCTTTAGAGAGCAGCTCTCACCTGGGCATCTGAGATGTTTGGGAGGCTAGACTCTGGTGGGATAGATATTTCTCCTTTTGGGGGGGCGGAGAAATTTGCACTGAACCTGTCTGCCAGTATGTTGGCAATGTCTGTGGGTTCAGTGATTTTTTATCATTTTGGACTAATTCTGAGCATATCTGGGAGTTTCCACCCAGGTTTCTAACATAGCTAAAGAAGGCTTTATGATTGTCTTTTGTGTCATTAGCGATTTTTCTCTCAAAGTTGGCCTTGGATGATTTTATGAGTGATCGTAGTTTTTGCTAGTATTGATCAGAGATGCCTTCCCATTTAGGGATTTTGCTCTGTCATGTAGTAGCTTTCTCCTCTTGTTGTAGAGTTTGTTTATGGCTGGAGTCCACCAGACTGGGCGCCTGCCTTTGGTGGAAAAGGTCTTGATTTTATTAGGGATTGCTTGATCCATACATTCCTGGAGGTGCTCGTAGAAGGCATTTGTAAGGGTTTCAGCAGCGTGGGTTGTGGTTTCCACTGGCTCGGGACCTTGAAGGATACCACTCCAGTCTTAAGAAGTGTGAAGTTTGCTTTTGAGAAGTTCTTCACTGTGGTCTTTTTGCTGGGGTGGGCGGGATGTGGATCTCCAGTGAGATTAATTTATGGTCTGATCTCACCAATGAGGGATATACTTCCGGTGTGGAGCATTTTGTCCCCATGTTTGTGATGATCAGGTCTAGTATATTTTCTCCTCTTGTGGGAATGGTGACTAGTTGTTCCATAGCATTTGAGTTTATGAACTCAAGGAACCTTTGGGCTAGGGTGTTGGGGCTTGAGTAATGTTCCCAGTCTATGTTTGGGTAGTTGAAGTCACCCAATATGATACTCTCCAGTGTCTTCAGGAAGGCTGTGTGGGTTTCCTGAGTTTGAGAAGGTGGTCTGTAGCATGTTACAAACTGTAGGGCAGTTTTACCTATGGTTAATTGCACCTGGATGGTCTCCGATGCTTCGTGCGTTGCCACTAACCTGGAGGTGTGGGTATCCTTTATGAATATGGATACTCCCCCTCCTTTTGTAGTTCGGTCCGGATTTTGGGGCCGGAACGCATGATATGAGGTATAACCTGATAGTGCTGGGGTGCTCTCAGGAGCCTTGAACCAGGTTTCAGTCACAGCACAAACATCGATGTTCTCCATACTGAGGAGGGCTTGGCGTGCATCTTGAGGTTTAGACTTCTGGCATTGAGCAGTATTACCCTTAGTTTTTCTCCATTTTTTTTTCTAGGGCAGTAGGTTTATCATTTGAGCCTTGCCTAAAAAGGCACTATGGGGTGGCAAGAGCCTTTGCCAATATCCGGAAGCCCAGGGTGACAGGTGCTAGCCGTCCCTTGTGAAGCAGCGTGGCTTGTCAAGCATGTCATCCCAGGCAGACAGACATTGGATCCCCTTAGAATGACACCAGTAATTAAGCCAATTATTAAAGCTGATCATTTTGTCTCTGTATTGTGGCATCATTCTTGGTGAGGGTAGGATACTGCTCAGGGTCAGGGTCATACCGGCCTTGGCTACATAATCTGAGAGCTCCTCTATGTCTCTTTTCATGTAGTCCAGGGAGGTACGTCTCAGGTCGTTCACACCGGCATGGACAATGACTGAGTCATACTTGTACTTGCTGTGGAGTGACCTGAGTGCTTGTGTTATGTGGCGGATTTTAGCGCCTGACAGGCAGCTAACTGTGATCTTTTCCTTGTTCAGTCTGGTGAGTGGGACGTCAGTGTGTCTGACTATGGAGTCACCTATAACAAGTGTGTCTGGCATTGTGTTTGGCCTTAAGGGCTGTGACTGTTTAGCACACTGACTTTGAGAACTATGTGGTGCATGTCTTATGTCTTGAGGTGGCAGTTGCTTGGGTGTCTGCTTTGGAGGCCTCTGTAGTTTTGGTAGATTTTGATCAGTGCCTCGAGTATGTCTTTGTGTGTTTATGTGTTTGTTTTGCAGTTGTGATAGTTCTATGTGAAACTGGGTTTGTGGTGTGCGTGGTTTCCTTCTCCTCCTGTCTGGTCTTGCCAGTCCTGAGTTGAGAGAGCTCAGCCTCCAGTTTGGCTATATAGTTGCATCTCTCACATGTATTTGTGTTTTGTGGGAGAAGGAGTGGGTTGTCTGTGTACATGAGGCAATTGTAACATTGCCTCAAGATGCCCAGATTCACCAGCTGAACAGGAGAGGACGCTAGCAACTGACCCTTGACATGCTAGAAAAAGTGAAAAGTTTGCTGTGTAACTGAGTCAGAAGGGACCTATAGGAAATGGGTACTCAATGGGATTCTAGGCTAATGTAGTACTTTGTTTAGTATACAAGTACTTTACCTATATAAAAATGCTTTAGGAGCAAGTGCTGAGCTATTGAGATAGAGAATAGACTGTTTAGATTGCAAGTAGAGAAGTTCTAACGAAAAATTGAAGAGCAGACTTTACGGAGCCAGAAATAGTTTAACCTTGTTTAACGGTGCTGCCCGATGGTGCTCTATGGGCAACTCAGCTAAATCACGCTAAAGCGCTAAAGCGGGCTTTATAGCAGGGGGTTGAAAAGACCTAGGAATTGACCCAAAATAGCCAATAGACTACAAGTTTCTGGCTGGAACCACTGCTCTAGGGACAAATAGGCTGCTCAGTGCTCCCCACTCCCACTGGTTCCCTTTATCCAAATAAGGATATGGAATAGCACAGGAACCAAGCCAAAGCCCAGAGATCAGCAAACTCTGAAGACTGGACTATTCTAGTTCAGTAAGGTGGGAAAACAAGATTTTTTTTTTTTTTTTTTTTTTTTTACAGAAAACAGAGGAAAAACAGACAGTAAATGCTATAAATGCTTTTAATCGGCTAGCACTTGAGTGTGTTAGCCTACAGGTAAAATTAAGCAACAAATAACTTTTTTAAAAGTGCAAAACAGTTAATCAACACAAAAACAGTTTAAATAGAATGCAGAGCTGTATAAACAGGCGAAAATGCAGTCGCTAAGCAGTAGTTGGGTCTGGACTTGGGTTTACTGTAGTGCCAGGTTTTAGGAGTTTATTGATGCCTTTCCAGGATTTTTGAGGATTTGTTTTATGGTTGTTTTGAAGTGTGGAGAAGTAGTTTTTTCGATCTATAGTAATAAGCTTTTTGTTATGAAGAGTTTTGAATTCGTTAAGGTTAGAGGGGTTTTGTTTCTTTGGTAGTGTGCCCAGGTTTTGTCTCTCAGACGCATGGCAGTTAGTGTGTTTTTTGTTAACCAGGGGGCAGTATTGTTCCGTATTCTTTTGGTTTTTATGGGTGCGAAGCTATCCAGGAGATTTAGGAAATTAGTATTGAAGTAAGCTACAGCATTCTCCAGGGGTAGAGTTTTTAGTGGGCCCCAATTTATTGATTTTATTTTGTATGACAGTACATGCAGGCTATTTACTAACCTGCCTCACAATGCATCCTTTGCAGCCTAGCATCATAGGCTTGCTGGTTTGCAGCACGCTCATCTGCAGCTGTCAGAGAAGTACAGTGATATTTAGCCATACCTATCCATAGTATACACAAGCTAGGCAATTATTAACTATGTAGTGGAAGGAGTACTTACTCAGTTCTGGTGCATTCTGCATCTGCCTTGCTTCCTGGATCAACTGTTCCAGGACATCCCCCCTCCACCGCTTCAGGTCTGCATGGCTGTGCCTGACCTGCTCACCAGTCCGAGGGATACCTGTGGCATTAGTGAGGTCATGGGCAAGACTGACCCAGGCCTCCATTTTCTACTGCGAGCCCTGGTACTGGCCCTGTAGTAGTCTCCTGTCATGGTGCTTTACCAGGAGCCATACCATGAATTTGGACTCCTAAATGCTCCAGCGCTGTCCTTAGAAGCAAGTGCCTTCTCCTACTCCAGCCATTCTGCCTGCAGGGGGATGCTACAACCAGTTATGAGCCATATTCCCGCCTCTTCGGTTTAAGTAGGGCCGGATTCCTGCACTTTTCCATAATTGGCCAGTTTCGTAAAGGCTAAGCTATGGGCACACCTGCTTACTTCAGGTTGGCACTGCTTAAATAAGTGTACCTGTGGGAATATTGTATTGGCTTCCCTTCACACTGCTTACAATTACTTAGTTAGGCTGTGCTGTAGTTAGCATTGCTTATTGGTTATCTAGCATTTTATTTGACTTTTGTCAATGATGTCTTATTCATAACAGGCTATATATGTGCCTGGTATCTGTCATTCATGTGTACATACACTGTATGGGGTCCTGGGGACTTCAGAACCTTATTACAGTGACACCTCAACTTCATGTTTACTACAGTACCCCAATTCACATATTTATGGTCTATGGCAGGTTATAGAACATTACACTGTACATAGATTCAGTTCTCATATTTGATTTGTTTCCCTGTTGTGAAGATTAGTTTGCTGATACCTCCTTTATATGTATTGCTATCATGGCGTAGTGGTTTATTACTATGACTGTGATGTACAGGGTCCTACATTCTAGCCTTACAGAGGCTGGTTATTTTGTTGCTGGCCAGAACACGAGCTGTTGGGTACAGAGTGATTAATGCACTTTAAAGCAGTTGTGAGTGGGTGTGCACGTAGCTAAGCAATGCTAACCTCAGGTTACAGTTTCTTACACTCAGTTAGCCTCTACATTTCTTCACCAGTGTGATATTCACATATGGTGCCCAAACAAGCTTACACTCGCTTGCTCCTGCACTTGCCAATGCACTGCATTTGATGTTTGCATCTGATACTCACACCCCTGGGTGGGAGTGAGGACTATGATATTACCTTGTGATGCCTATTACATCAGGTTACATGTCTACAGTATCAGGAATGGCTGCCTATTAGGCATAAGCATGCTGGTCAACTGTATGGCATCCGCGGCCTGTCAAGAGTTTGCTTCATACTATTGGTGTGTTCCTCTTGCAGTCTCCACCTGTCTGGCTAATACCTGGGAACTGACACCATTAAATACAGACAAGTAATTGGGTTTTGGAACCCACATCCTTCAGCCAAGTCATGCTACTGCATACGTATTATTCTATCATCTTTCTAAAGTTGTAAGTGGAATATGTGCTTTCTGTCCCTATCAGACCTCTCAAATGATTGGGGACAAATATCAACTGAATCAGGGACAAGTCATGACAACATCAGGGACAATCAAGGACACATTTATAATATTAGTGCTATTAACTTGAAACATTGACAGACTCAGAGCATATGAATTAATACACATTTTCTGAGGTAAAAAAAGTTTATAACTCTTAATTATTGTCATTATTCATTACGTGTAATTCACCACCTTTTCTCCAAAAGTCACTAGTTTTAGGAGAGATTAAGAGGGTCAGAGTTCGAATTTGAGTCAAAATCAGGGACGTCCCTGGAAATCAGGGAAAGTTGAGAGGTACGGTCCCTATTTGTTCCCCCAATATCCAGTGGATTTGCTCTTAGGGGTTGAGAGGTATGGTCCCACCCTCCAAACCCCATCTAGGCTTCTTAAGGACTGAGAATGTATTTATGTCATGGTGTTACTGTCTCTTCCAATATTAGCATATTGCTAGTAGTATGTAGCCTGTTGGCAGCAAACAACATCTGAGGGAAGCACAAGATGCATCATGGGATAGGGAGTGGGCCTCGAGCTAGTTGAAGACCTCGAGCTTTTGCAGTTGGCCGAGTTGGAGCTGAGGATCAGCTCTGAACCCATCAGTAAGAATGAAGACGAGATGAACAACTCACATGGGACGTTATGGTGAGTACATAACTTATTTTTTTTATTTACTGGGCTTGCTGGAGGGATAGATTCCTGTCCCAGAGACTTCCCATACTCTGCAACAGGCTACCCATCTATGTCAAGGAAAGTTCTTCATTAACACTCTTACGTAAGCTCTGCCCATTTCGGAATATTACTTACTTTCCCAGGGTGATCCTAATATGACTGTGCCAGCCAACACCTGCATGCCTAGGCCCATAATTGCATACCCATAGTTCCCCCACCTGCCCTTCCTCTACAGCACTCATCCTCACTATGGGTGCAGATGGGGTATAAATACACCACTGCACACTACCCACTCTACGCATGTCGGGACACATGTTGTACGTTCTGTCGACCCATAGGTTATCAGGCTTGCACAACCTACTGGTCCGTGAATGTCTACAGCCTGGTTTGATGAATCATTGCAGGGACTGACTCCAATGATCAGTAATTTTTGGGGTGTCCCACAAGGGACATTTATGTCTTTGTTTCAAGATTAGACCTGGCAGGTCTCAACCAATGGTAGTATCCTGCCAGTTGTCTGGGAAGCAGTGGTGTGTTTACTTTTATTGTGTGTCTGTATGTCTCACCAGTCTAGCTGGGGGGTGGGGTGTGTTGATGCTACGTGTTACACGTTTGTTGATTGGACCCCTCACCCCCATATGCATGGCCTGTGAACATATGTAATTCGTAACTGCTGTATCATATCCTAGCTATATACATGTGTATATTTACATATATATATATATATATATATATATATATATATATATATATATTACTATATACAGATATATCTGTATATGTATGCATACATGTATATATTTATATATTGCTGTCTATATATATGTAACGACATATGGGTCTATGGGTGTCTGCATATGTATATATCTATTTATGGGTATGTATATGTATTCTGTCTCTATATGTATGCATTTGTACTACAGAGAGGGAGAGGCATATCTGTATGTCGCTATGGGTTGATATACACACACATACCTCTACATATATACATCTACATCTGGTTATTCCGTTCCTTGCCATGTAGATTAAACTTTGCTGCAGTGGGACCTGTAGTGGGTGTGGCTGCTCGTTGGGCGACACCTCTGCCCGATGAACACTTTTACTTATATCCCTGAGGCTGTCCATATAGACCCACATCATCCAACACCTACACACCTAGACCCATAACTAGCTACCAATAGTTCCCCCACCCACACCTCCTCTACAGCACCCATCCTTACTCTGGGTCCTGGTCGGGTCTGAACACACCATTACACGCTGCCCACTCTCCACTTCACGGGATCCATGTCATACATTGTCTTGACCCATGTGTCATCAGGCTTTCCCACCCTTGTATTCTGGGTATGTACACACCCCAGCCAAAATGGTTGGTGTATCACCTTCTTTTGGTTATATGTCAATTTTTGGGGCATCCTGCAAGGGAAGCTCCTGTCTGTGTTCCAAGATTAGATTTCACGGGTGCACTGTGTACCCCCCTGGGTTGTATCCTGCCTGTGGTCTGGAGAGCAGTGGACTATTTACATTGTTTGTGGGTTTGTGTGTATGTTTCCTGTGTCCGGCTGGGGCGGGTGGAAGGTCATGCTACGTGTTTAATGTTTCTTGCTTGGGCCCCTCACTTCCATTGACATAGCCTGTGAACATATGTCATTCTTGCGTGCTGTTTCCTATCATAGCTGTATATCTGTGTATATCTACACACACACACACACACACACACACACATATATATATATATATATATATATATATATATATATATATATATATATATATATATATATATATATATACGTATATGTATATGTCTGCAACTATATATATATATATATATATATATATATATAGTTTATATTTATATATATATATATATATATATATATATATATATGTGTGTGTGTGTGTGTCTGCAAAGCAATGTATACCCCGCGGAAATGCACTTAAACACGCTTACTGGTGTTTATATATGCTTAAAACTGCTTACTAGTGCCTTATTCATTATGACACTGACACTTCGCTCCAGTTCACTTTTAATGGTTATTATGCAGGTTATACAGTGGACAGATGTCGAAATATGTTCATATACAGATTACCGATGGAAAATGGTATGTGCTGCAGTGGGATTCAGAACGGGAATGTCTGTTCGTTAGGCAGATGCTCTAAGCAATGCACTATTGCTATGCTGCTTCATTTGCATATATACCCATATACCCAGGACTCCTAGTTCCCCTAACACCCACCCCAGCACTTCACTAACACAGCAGTCATCCATTCTGCAGTTGGATACGCGGTGTATCCACACCACTATACATTGACCACTCCCTACTCCTGTAGACCCATCCCATGGGTTGATGCACTCCACGTATCCTCAGAAGTCCCAAACTTTTAGTCCACAAACATTGGTGACATGAGCGACCAATAGGACACTATTCGCAATTTTTGGGTTGTCCCACATGGGACACACATGTCTTTATTTCAAGATTAGACTCTATACTTCATTACATCCTTACTCCCGTTAACATGACACTACAATAAATTAATAAGTATGACTATGTGGTAACACACGCATTACACATGAGCGCTAATTATGTACGAGTTCAGTGTAATTATTTTACATATAGATCAGTTTAGTGATTGGTGTAGCCATAGCAGGCAGATCACAGGAATGATTCTATGTGTGAGAAAGTCCTCACATTTGAAATTTTGAGCACAGCACTGACTTCGGACATTGTACACACTTCTGCGCTTTAGCAGTTTCATCTCTTCCCTCTTATGCACAACCTATTTTTCTATCTACTGTTGAGGTTTGTAAGGGCACTTTCATGTTATTTATGTCTGCAAAAGAAATGAATGTGTTACAAGGAATGTACTTCTACATATAGATGTATGCATGTGTATATGCATATATACTTATAACAAACTTGCTGACTTCCACGAGGCGGTCCATCTAGAACCAGCCTATCCAATCCTGACATGCCTGGATCCATAGTTTCATACCCATAGTTCCTCCACCCCACCCAAGTTCGACATACAGGCATACCATCCATTGTCCAGTTGTTATTGCAGCCATGACACACCTCCACATATTGCCCTCTCCCAAGTGTTAGGGGCCCTACACGTATGTTGTCCCAACCCATGTATTATCAGGCTCTCCCACCATTTAGTCCTTGAACATACCTGCCCTTGCTTGTGTAATGGTTGGATGCCCAATCATCCTATCAATTTTTGGGTGGTCCCACCAGGGATTACCCTCTGATTGTTTGTAAAGTAGACTTAGCAGATCGACAATGTTACTCCCACTGGTAGTATCCTGCATGTGGTGTGAGTAGTAGTGCTTTGCTTACTCCTGCCCAGCTTGATATGACATACAGTGACAGCACTATATAATACTGGAGTTGCTGTTGATTCCCTTCTCATTCCTTTTGTATGCTTTATTGTTACGATTTTCATTCTTCATATATGTATATATATATATATATATATATATATATATATATATATATATATATATATAACGACATTTCATAACATCGACTTCATTTCGGACGATTCAGGACTCATTCTTCACCATGGTAGCACTCATTTCATTTCTTTCAGTTCCCTTTTAACTCATGCTTCAAAGTACTCTCCTTGGCGTTTTCCCAGCCTCAATAATGATACCTTCTGTAAGTGGCTGGGTCGCAACGGGGGAAGATGAAGCGTTAAACACCTGAATTATGATGTGGGTCGAAGATATGAATGCTATTCGTCGCTGTTTTGTTGTTTATTTAATAGGTACCCATATATATATATGTATATATATATATATATATATATATATATATATATATATATATATATATATATATATTATATATCTGTACATACTTATATACATTTCCTATGCTGGGCACTGCTTACACCCGCGCTAGCACACTCATACTTGCTTATTGGTACTTATATATGTTTACTGCTTATTTGTGCTTACACCTGCTTACTAGTGCCTTATTCGTTATGACAGTACCACTTTGATTGAATGGAATTTTGTTAAACATTTCATGCGGTACTCCAGTTCACATTTACATGTTATTATGTAGGTTTTATAGCAAAACGACATTCATTCCACATGGAAAATGATATGTGCTATAGCTGGACTCGCACCGTGAATGCCTGTTCATTAGGTGGATTTTCTAATCAATACACTATTGACATTAATGTTGATTCTGCATGTTTTTCTCTATTTGAATAATTTTGATGTGTAAGCTACACTCAGCAGAGAGCAGCAACAGGCAAACACGCTGTGCTTCACTTACACTTTCGATATTGAAGCAATACAAATGTAAAATAGGGACACAGAGAATTTAATTGTGAAAGTTCTAGGGACGGGGATCACCATTCCGCTATGTGCTTGTGTGTTTACTACTTTGATTTTATTTCAGTGTTTGTGGACACTCTTGTGTGCTTAACACACATTTCAGTATCCACGGACACTGAATTAATTGCTTACTATTAGAGGAGGGCTCTAATAGTAAGCATAGTAGGTTGTGCAACTGTGGGGGCATGTTTCCACCTCCGTAGAGCACTTGAACATGCCCCCTGCGCTCGCACACATTTCCTGTACATGTCGAGGGTGCGGGAGCGTGCCCTCATAAAATATTCATATTTCGCTACTGCACCATCTGTAATGGGGACGCTTGGTGCAAGGCTGAAACCGTCCTTGCACCGAGCTTCATGAATCCCGGGGTACATTTTTTTTTTCATGTAGGTATCGGGCTGTGATTCTTACATGGAAGTGAAGATATTAAGATTCAGTAAGTACTGCTGAGCTGCGCACATGCATGAGCAAACACGGAAAATGCCATGGCATGCAAACCGCCTCATAAGCAGGTGAATCTCATGCAAATGACCTGGCCTCAAACAAATGCCCTACACTGACCGCCTGAAAAAACTCCAGCTTTACTCCGTAGCATATCGGCTTCTCCAAGGTAATCTCTGCCTAACATATAAAGCTATGTCAAACCCAGAGCTGTTGGACATGCTACACCTAAGGAAATTCCAATCCCTCCGAGCTACACACTCTAGGGACTGAAACCTTGTCACCACAATAAACAGGACATGCTGGAGGGATAGATTCCTGTCCCAGAGACTTCCCATACTCTGCTACAGGCTACCCATCTATGTCAAGGAAAGTTCTTCATTAGCACTCTTCAAGAAAAATCTTGATGAGTGGATGGGAAATAGGAAATACACCCCGGGGATCACATCTTTCTCTCTGCTCGACAGTGGCACAGAAAAATAACTTTCTTGGGTGGCATAAGCCAGGGAACCTTGTTGGCTAGGCTTACGTAGGCCCTTGAGTCGATAGCCTAGTACCTACCTATGAACCTATGAACATGTGCACATATGTTCACAGTATGTGCTATGCTACACAATCTGATCCTGTGGAAACAGCTGCAGCAGGATCAGCAAAGGGAAGGGATATTACAGCCCCTCACCAGTGCTAGGCCACCACACCCACAGTTAAAGGAGGACTCAGAGGAGGAACCCCCTGCTGATGTCCCTGTAGGCAGATGTAGGTGTGCTCTGTATACCCTGGCTTTGATAGTACATTCACTGACAACCTTGGGACCTAGGAACTGACACCTTACTACTACTCACATACATATATTAAAATTGATGCCAAACAACCCACGCAGCCTGTACCTATCCATGTATTGCCTGTGTACTGCTTGCATCAGACATTGAGTCAGCCCTGAACTACAGTTTGTCAAATACTGAGCAGTCAGTAGACATCAAGAAAAGGAGAACTCACCAAGAAAACTTTAAGCTTGACTTGGCCTTGCTATTATATCTTACAGTAGATCAGGGACAGTATTTCTTTAGTTAGATCAGGGAAGTTTAGTTATTAAGATAGAGTTTTTCTTGAATGATTGATTCCTATCCTGCAGTTTGATTTACATTTCTGGTGACTGAATTCTAATTTTTATTGAGAGTTACTGATTTTCATTTTTATTTAATATTAAATGTTTTTCATTACTTTTCATTGTGGCTGGAAACCAGTGTTTTTTTTTTTTCTTTAGAGATTTTTGAGAGCGATTCTACGTGTTTGATACTTCCCAGGTCACCCTGAGCCTTGGCTGTTCTGGTCATAGCTATCCTTTATTCTGATAATTAATTTTCATAATTGGATACCTCTTTTAAAGGGCATGAAGACCCTCTGATTGGTGGCAGCATTTCTGTATTTTGGGAAAGAGACATAGCTGGTAATCTGTGTCGGGATTTCCCAGAAGTGTTTGGATGTGTGAAATTTAAATTTACTTTAGTGTGAGTGTATCAGAGATCTTAAAATGGTTTACTTTGCTCTGAAGTGTGTAATAAGAAAATACATCTGGGTGAACAGAGGTATATAGTCTAGTCTCAGAAAATTAGATTGTGTTCCTTTTGTGCTCTTAAGGGAAAATTGTGAAATATTACTTTTGTTTAAGTGCCAGTCTCATATTGGAGTCAGTAGTGAGGACTGAAGCTCCTTAGTTATTGACCCAGGATAGTAAGGGACATCACAGTAATTGGTGGCAGTCCGGTGGGGTATAGCCAGATGTCACAGTTATTAAACAGTAATTACATATATTACAATAGTCTGTTTCTCTCTTTATCACATTACTAAACAAATGTCAAATAATAATAAAATAATAAAATATTCCTTTTGTGTCTGCCATCTTGGCAACATGAGGTTTTCCTTTTACCTACAGTAACAATTTATTTTTTTCCATTTTCTCTGCCTATCTGATTTTGCAGCATTTATTTCTAGAAATGTCTAACGGCATGTGAATTTGACCTCACAATCAATTTGTTATGCTTTTGCAAATTTTTGGTTATATTGCACAAATGTATGTAAAACACACATAGCTGGAGTGAATGTAGTTGCTACCATTTTCTTGCTTTGCAAATGTTGCAGAGGTACACCCATAGAGACACTTGTATACACATATGCATCCGCACTAGTGACTAATATGTTACAGATGCTCTTAATAACTGATGCTACTTATAATGACACATTACACTCTATATGCAAACATACTCGATTGCGAACTTCCCATTCTAGCAAAAGACTCTAAGAAAAAAAAACACTCCTCAACACTACCGATTATTGAAAACAAAATCTGTTCTTTCATCACAAACTCACCCTCTAATGAGCACCAGTGTCTCATCCTTACAAAAAAAATGGCTCCCAGTGCAGTACACAGTAGATTGGCTGCAAGGCTCTTTCATCCACAAGCTTCTCCAACCTAAATCATTCACACCATTAGTAGCCAAACTTTACATTAAACACATACACTACAACCTGAAATACCTCTCCCAAATAACTCCTCCCTACTCCAAACCCTATAAATCGGGCTACACTACAAGAAAAACACTTTATCCATCTTTCCTCCTAAAATACGGGAATCCTCCTCCAGCAAAAGGAGTTACAATCCCTCTTGCCCACCTAAAGAACTGAACTTAAAAAATTCCTTCACAGTGAATCAAACTGTTCTTCCCAAACAGCAGGCCGTATCATGTAAGGGCTCTCAACCGCTTGTCTCACCCTCTCTCAACTACTACCACCGCTTAACTGCACCTTCCTCACCCTCCCCTGCTCTGAATCTCATTACTCGGAAGCATTTCCACCACAATGTGAACTTGAAATATATGCATGAAAAATTGTAAAATGTGAATTTCTTCTATAAATTGTTTCTACATTTCACAATTGCTATCATCAAGTTTTTGTTATATATTGTTACTTTCAGTTCTGTTTTTAATATGTACAACTTACTGACTCCATGCTCCACTTTTTATTCTTTGGGAATTATTTCACCCAGAAAGTATCTGATAATGGCCAATTGTCTTCAGTATAATTACAGCAGTAAACAAATTTAAAATAAAAAAAAATATTGTTTCAGAGTTGTTTTTTTACCTATAACTAACAATTATACATTAAATTGCATTGTTTCAGAGCTAGCTTTTTTTACGTATAAGAGATGATTATACATTAAACTAAATGAGCATTCCTCAGACAAACTGACATGTTTTAGCCAAAATACGCAGTTACAAACAATCCTTTTCAGATGGTATCAAAGACATGCAAGAAGAAACACCTGATACTTATAGTCTGTCTCTTTCATCTGTACTTTTGAATACCTGTGTAGCATTGATTCTTATACCTGGGTTCATAAAGATCTCTTAGCTTCTATCGGTTCATAGGTCCATACTAGGCTAACTGCCCTGATGGGCCATTTTAGAGCCTAGCCAATATCCTGAAGTCAGAATAAAACCTTGTCCCTTGTGTGTATTACGTGAAGACCTTAACCATTTTGAGGTATATATTCTTATTAAAATAAGTTTAACCTGACTAGTTATCAAGAGGAAGCACAGTGACTTAAAAGTAAGATCTTTGACTCACAGTCCCAAGTACCTGGGTTTATTCCTGCCCTCTAGTTTAGGACTAATGTGTGTGCATGCACACACGCATGTGTGTATGGGGGTACTGGGTAGTATACTTCCCCCCTTTGTTTCTGAAAAACAGTTGATTAGCCATACTAAATTGTTCATTTATAGGTTACATTTACATCTGACTCATGGTCCAGGTTATGTGTGAAAATTATCTAGTAATGACTAGTGCACTAACCTTTTAAACAAGCAAGCAAGCAGCCAACAAATCAAATAAATGTGAGAGTAATACAAGATGAATATTTGTATTATTAAGTGAAACACAATGAAAATGAAAGAAGTTTTGCAACAGGTTAAAGGAAAGAAGATGAAGAAGAAGAAATATAATGACTGATATTTAACACATATCTGAGTAATGGTTGGGGAGTGAAAGAAAGTCATAGAAGGTATGTGATTCAGACATCCTTACTTTTCAGCTTGTGTCTTGTAATAGACTACACCAAGTAAAAAGTTACAAAAACAAATGTTTTATTAATTATTCGGCTAAATAACAATGACAGCAACATATGAAACCAACCCTCTACTACAAAAATATATAGTTTTGCAGCTTTGAAGATAGAAATCAACATAATGAGGAAAATAAATATTTTCTGAAAAAAAAAACAACATACATATAAAACAACAATGTTGGATAAGTGTTTATTCCCACATGTTAGGAGATCTTTTCCCAAGATAATGAATACAAATTTAAATATATGAAGGAAATGTAAAGATACTTTCATGTGATGTCTCTTTAACCCAATACAATTTTGATGCTCCCATGTTTTGACTGTACTATCCTCTGTTCCCATGCAAAGAACATAGTTAACCATTGTTGTCTACAGTGGCTCAGGCTGTTGAATCCTATCCAATACCTTTTTGTTGGAAACCTACTAAACTACCCTTTATTCCTTCCTTTTCTTTTGTCTAAGCTGATTACCTGAGTAAGCTAAAGGGCCTTAAAAGCTGATTACATTAATTGATATACAAAGATTCCAGCCTAAAGAGGTGTAGATTCAGAAACATATCTAATCATTAACTTCTGTACATGAATGATATGAACAAACAAATCATTGTATTTTATTTGTATACTGTTTAAAGCTTTCTATATTATATACTTTACAGAACTGACCTACAAAAACAGACAGAAAGAAAAATTGAAAACAAAGCATACTTAACATATTTTTCTCTTAACAGAAACACAATCAGCTGTCCTACCTAAAAAAAAACATTTTATTGCCATCGCCTCCTAGTTAAGAGAAGAAGCTAGACATAGTTTGCAAGCCACAGAGATAACATCTACATTTTTCTCGTGTTGCTTAAGGCACATGGTGTCTTCTTAAAGTGCACTTCTTTGCACTGTTGATCATTTATTGCCCTAAATGTGATAGTACATACTTCAATTTTGAACTGATAATTTTGTTAAGGCTTTGGCTCATAACTTCGTTTTGGATGTATTTGGAAGCAGTCTTTCAAGTGTTTGCCACTATAGTTGATTTCTGATTTGACACAGACATTCTTGCAATAGTAATTTTATGAGACATATTTAGTTGCACAAAGTTATTTATTTTGCTGAAACTTGCTTGATCACCTGACACATGCGTTTATGCAGTTTTTTCTTTTCTTCAGGAACAAATTCTTTGACCATGGTAATTTTTGATAACCTTCACTGTATCTAAAACTGGTCTTTAAAACAAATCTTGAAGTCAATAACTCTTCCTAGGTATTTTACTGATGGCAGTAATGCTATTACATCTCCACTAGAAGTGTGAATGCGAAAAAAGGACCTTTTTTTAATAGGTAGACTTTTTTATTCTGAGTAACCCTTCCATTGTCCTGCAGATGTTTAATTGTGGATTGCTGTGTCATGCTCATGCTGATATGTTGTGAAAGCTAATCAATACATTTTTTTTCAAATTCCTCAGGTTATTAGCATAGTGTTGCTCCTTTGGCTTACATCCTTACTCATTACTGCCCATGAGTTTCTGTTTATTGGACCCTTATTTAAGTATTACCCATGTTTCTCTCTGCCTCCCTTTTCCCAGTTTCTGCCTCAGATAGTTCTCACAGCTTGCTGTATTCTGCCTTCTGTTAGCACTATGTCTTGGTGCTGTCCTTCATCTTCCCCATCATGAAGAATACAATGATATAATTAACAATGATCTGGACTGTCCGTAAACCATGATGTCTAATTCATCCATCCTCGTATAAATTACTCAAGCCTTCCTGTCAAGCTGGATAAAACCCATCTGGTCTAATATTTGATTTAGTTAATTTTACTTCCCAAATTTGAATGTAAGAATACTCCAGGTTGCTTCAAAAAGAGTGTGGTCTTCGATAAAAATATATGAATTTACATTCTATATCTGGTTGCCAATATGAATCCAGCTTTTGTCTTCCCTACTTCTGTTATAGCTGACCGCTGGCTGTACTCGTGGTCTTTTTCTCACCTCTTTTTATTCTTTATCCTTAGTAATCTCACAATTTTTCACTTGGCTCATGTTGTCTACCAGGCTTCATACAAACCTTTCTTTTCTGCCTGAATAGTCATTATCCTTGGGCATATTTTTCCCAGTTGTTTTCATCTTTTGGTTCTGTTTCAGTTATCCACATATGTCTACTTGTATATCCACTATTACTTTTTGCATCTGCCCCATTTTCTTACACAAGCTTGTGATATTTTTGCTCGTCATGATCTTCCACTCCCCCTTGCCCGCTCTGCTTCATTCAATGTCAGACTCCGTGCACTTTAGTGTCCTTTCATCGCCATTTACTCTTGTTTTTATGCATTTTTGACTATTATAGCTCTTGGTCCCCATAACTACTTGTGTTATTGACTCTTTATTGCTGTACCCCATTACAGTTAGTCCATCTGCACCCATTAATCCACCTCTTTTTAACTGAATAATCAAACATCGATTTTCAAATCCTGATTTCAGCAAAGCTGTTCCTGCCGAGCAGTATAGAGCATGTGAGCATTACAGAGGTACTTTGTACATCAAGAATATACTCAGACCTGATTATCTGGTACACTACATTAGCCAGGGACTGTAACTCCAGATTCTGCCTCTTCAGGCTGCACTAGAAATAGGATCCATAACACCACTGCAAAGGTTTTTATGTCATAATCATCTCTGTGACCCTTTCTTGTTTCTCCTACACAGAAATTTATATCAAGTCATTGAAGTAAACATATATTGTTACATGCAATTTCCTTGTTGATTGTCTAAGAAGCGATTTTACAGGAACTGTATCAATATGATACAGTTCCAACTGTTTTCCTGACCATGTATCTGTGTTTTGCCTAACAAGCTCAAATTTCAGATGTGTGTATCTCTGATCATCAGAGCTTCTCTTTCCTCATGTTTTCCTGCTGCTGCACACCTGCCTTTGATCTCTGCACCAGTGCTCTTGTTTGTGGTTGTTATAATTTTTACTTTGCCTACAGCCCTCCTGTTTGTGGTTGCTATAATATTTACTTTGCACACAGTCCACTTGGCACTTATGCTCAGCCTTTCTTCTCGTCTTAAAGAAACGTTTTCATTCTTTTTCCCCATCTTTTATACATCTATATATATATATATATATATATATATATATATATATATATATATATATGTTTCTTATTAGTAACCTGACACACAGGCAGTTGTGTCTACCAATGCCCCAAACCATTCCATGGAAGTCAGAACACCGAATATTGGCATACCCGAGACAGACACCAAACCACAAAACTCCCTACATCTCTGGACCCAGGAATAAATGGGTCCAGAAGGGCGGTAAGTTGGGATGGTCTGTAATGTTGGATTTTGACATTCTGATGTAAGAAATGTAGGAATTACACAGGTGGATTTCATCACCTGTGTGTTGTTTTATTAATTGGAATGAAGGTTGGTATAATGGCTAAGGTGTTTACCTTTAAACACAAGAGGGAGGGTTTGATTCTCACAAAGGGCAATTGGCTAGGTTTTAAATGACCCTGCAAGGGCAGTTACCGTAGTACTTACCTGTGCACCTGTATGCATATATATATATATATATATATATATATATATATATATATATATATATATATATATATACACACACACACACACACACACACACACACACACACACACACACATATCTATCTGTATAGATATGTATGTGTAGGCATGGATGCTTTTTTTCAGACAGTACACTTTGGCATACTTTGATTATGATGTATTTCTAGTATAAGAATTTGTTTTCTAGTTTGAAACGTTTGGATAAAGTTGTTTCAACTTAGGATTTCACATTTGTTGTTTAATAATTGTCATTTCCAAAATAAACACATTAACTGCATCAAGAGTACTAATGTTTTGCCCCATTGAGCTTCAAGCAATCCTTCAGTGCAGACAGTTTTTTTAGCTTTTGTTAACTCTGTCTTATTATTGTGTCTACAAATTTCACATTATAAGCTATGCTAAGGATGCTAAACTAAATTCTTTATGAATTATAGAAAATGGAATAACAGAAACTCTCAAAGTAGTGTAAATGCTGGTAGACCATATGAATTCCAAAACAGGTTGCACTTATACATTTGTAAGTTTTTGATGTAGTATTTTTAGATGCTATCTTTCAGCAAAAGTTTTGTTAGGCAACAGATGTTTGAGTTTTAAAATTTCTGAGTTCAGACTCATTTGCCTTGGTTTTCACTGGTTCACTTTTTTTGTCAAGCAAAAATGCCATGTGCATAATAAAGTATCTAAGTAACCCCTGATGGTTGACTAAATCATCATTGCCAAAATTGTCAATTTCCTTAGCCTTTATATTTTTCTGTCAGACAAACATGGCATCTCCTTTCTTTTTCATTTATTAAATTTTCATTTTATCTTTGCTCTATTACTTTTTAGTGGCATATTTCAGAAGTGTACAATCCTATTTGAATAATATGTATGTGCGCTATGCACAAACATATATATATATATATATGTATATGCACACACATATATATATATATATATATATATATATATATATATATATATATATATATATATATATGGGAGCCCTTCATTTGTTTGAACTTTCAAATGTTCTAAACTCATATGGCTGACACCATATGAGCAAACATTTGAAAGGCAGTCAAATGATAGCGGAGATCCCGCTACAGTGCGGGACTGGGAGATTCCCCTTTCAAGCACTGTAGTGCAATCTCGGAGTGAGAATATTTCAGTAGCAGGGGGGGGTGGGGGCTTGCCCCCTTGCATAACACAGTTTTACTGTGTTTACAGGTAGGTAAATGGTGCTATTTCAGGATGTCAGTCTTTCGGAATGTCGATCATATGGTGTCGGCTGTATGAAAGTCGACATTCTGAAAGGTCGACATTCTGAAGTAGACCCATATATAGATATATATATATATATATATATATATATATATATATATATATATATATGTGTGTGTGTGTGTGTGTGTGTGTGTGTGTGTGTGTGTGTGTGTGTGTGTGTGTGTGTGTGTGTGTATTTAAAATATACTTTATTATTATCATTATTAATATTGTTATTATTATTATATAGTTATTTGGCAATTATGTCTGAGTAGCACAACCTCTTTCTGCTCTACAGGAAAAACCCTTATGCATTTTGAAGACGGTTTATTTTGAAGATCATTTTATAATCACCTGTTCATTTGACACAACACTAATATCCAAGAACTGCTTCCCCAATGAAGTTCTTGAGTGACACTACAACTCTCTCCTTCTGCTTCATCCAGTCAGTTGTTTATGCAGCCTACACACAACATTTCTCCCTTTTTTGCATTCCCTTTCAGCTTCACATTTTCTTTGACTTCTTCCCCAGGGATGTAGGACTGATTTGTGAAGCTGGTTGTTGCCTAGAGATTATGTCTATTAATAATTTATCGTAGAATAACTCAGGTTGTGAGGCTTAAACAAAATAATGCAAAAGGCAAATAACCTTAACTATGAAAAAACATGTGAGACAGTTGTGCTGTGTGTTGGATTTCAAATTCTGAGTGCATGGAGATTAAATTATTAATTATAAGTTTTGCTGACTGGAAAAAAATGTGTATTCTGTATGAATTTATAGTTATAATGTCCACCAATAAGTAGCTGCAGTTAATGATTTTAATCTTTCCTGGATTATTGAAGAAGTCTTGTCTGTTAAGAGATATTTCCTATACTGTTCCAGAGCATTGTAGCTACCACACAGTTATTTTTATATAGCAACATTATTTATGGGCATTGAAAGCTGCAGATTATATTGCTATAATTTCTTTGACAGTGTCTTTGATGTTTAACCCCTAGAAAAGTGATATGCAGACATATTTTAACCATAAAATTAAGTGGGCAAAGCATCTTTCCAGTATTATGCCTCAACCCTGTATTTCTTGTGGGGCGGGGGGTGTACTACTGCCTCTGTCTTCATATATCCATGCACCTATTTTTGGTTAAAAACTCGAGTTAGCAAAATGATTTACATTTGCCTCTTAAATAACAATAGAGCTGAAAGTGCAGTTTATGGAACATACAATATACTTTAAGAGCTATGTTAAAATATCATTTATTCATAATAATCCATTTCTTCCACAATATGGAAACAGGTCACAGTTAGAAATTATGCAGAAATAAACAGAGGACAAGCAACTTATTTACTGTAAAAACAAATAGTATGAGGTAACTTTATTATAAAGAACAAAGAGCTTTCCTACTACAGATGGGGCTGTAGAATTTTAATTGTCCATTTAGTGGCACCACCATTCATAAAATATTCTAGAGCAAATATACATTCCTCTATTCATGCAAAGAAGCTCAGGTAGATCATTACAATCCTCCTGTTTTTCATTTTGCTTAGCCTTGCTCTTCACTGCATGTAAATGTAAGTCACTAAAATCATGCTTTATTATGGTGCCAGATTCACCAAATTCTTATAATACAATGATAATTAAGGCTGCTGCAACCAGAAACACCTATTTTTCAGGACATGTTTCATATATAATGACAACTCCCTGAGGAAGTGGCAAAGCAAAGAACTAGGGTCTTCTATAAAGTGTAACAGGCATTTGTTGTACTTGTTTTCAACAACCGCACTAAAATTACAGTTTTTTATAAAGTAAAAAAATGTGTTCTGAAGCCAGTACTTTGTTTGCTGCTTTTACTTAAAATGTGTCCTAGAAATCTGCTGTTGACTGAGGAACATTGGTTAAGTGCATGAATTGCTTGAAAGCACACTTTATGCAAATGAAAATGGAGGGTCTTAAACTTTGGAGTTAAAGATGAAGCTTACAAGCAGCTGATACCCTTAACTTTCTATATTGTACTACTCAGCAACTACATAAACTGTGGGCAGTATGTCATTTTGTAAAGCTGTCCTCTACTAAAATGGACAGAGTTCTAAAAACAAGCATTGGTTGGTTTTACATTATATCCATTCTCACCTGGAAAATCAAAGATTTGATTTATACCTAGCGATTATTACAGATTTAGGTCATTGGTTGTGTCCACTTGAAAATGGCTCAGTGATAATATGTTTTGTCTCACAAGGCCATTGTTATGGGTTCACTTCACAAATCTGAGTGGTGACTGTAGGAGTTTTCTTTGAGAATTCAGATTTCATGTCCTTATGCTAAAAGGCATGCTGGATGAATGGGTACATTAACTTATCCACACATATCTTCTGTTTGCTCTTCCAAGTTCAGTTAACAAAGGAAAAAAATAAATACTTAAAACATGTTCAGCCAGTTCTGTTTCCATTGGTATAGAAACTGTAGTCATACCTATATGTCAGGTGACCGAGGCTGTTCAATGAACCTAGCACCCTAAGCAGTCAGCTATAATAAGTAGGGTCGAGAGGCCAATTAACATTTCTTTGATTTTGTCTGGAAGGAAGTGTGGCCTTCCTCTGCATGAATACCCCATGGTAGAGATAAGATGACTAGCTTTAGGCAACTCAATATTTAGCTGAGGCTGCAGGAACATAGCACATTGTAAGACAGAAACAAGGTCTCATAGACATCTGTGGGGCTACAAAGTATACTCACTTCATATCTAACAAAGAACAACAGCTTAGAAGAATGAGCATTAAAATATCTGCCATTTAGAGATGCTAACCGTCTGGTAACTAACATTTATCCTCAGCTGCTTTAACAGCAAGAGTGTTCTCCAAATGAAAAATCCCTCTTGGAAAGGAGGAGTCTGACAAAGACTGAGGATAAACGTGTCAGCAGGGCACTGCATGGAGGAATGTTTGATGATCAAATTAGTGAGGCAAAAAAATTATCTAACCAGCAGTGATCTGGCAAAGGTGCATTTCAGGTATTCCATTAAATAGCTGTTTAAATATCAAAGTGCCATATTAGGATGGTGTACTTATTTGATTCAGGTTGTGATACCTCAACATTTTGCCAAATATTTTTTCCTTCTCATAAAGCAGAGAGTTTTCCTGACAATATATGCCATGGCAAAGGGAAACATCACCCACTCGAATGTATGCCAATGTACATTTGAGTTACAGCATTTGAGCCGATTGGCCCCAGAATACATAGAATAATGTATTGTTCTACAGGGTATTGGTAAAGAAACTGGACATGCACTAGAAATTTCAAAGATTCAGGGTTTAGCAGAGCAGTAAAGTATAAGAATATGTATGGATATATGTATGTACATGGTTAGGTGGGGGGTTCACTACATTTTGGTGAATTGTAGAGAAAGTGTTTTATTGACAGTGCCCCAGGTGACTCCATCATTCTCCAAGGGGACAAATCCACCTGGACCTAATGTGAAAATTTTATCCCCATAGCTCCTTAATCTATACATACTACCTAAAAGACTGTGGAGAAAAATTGCAGCAATTACAAAAAATAGCAGTAATAATAGACAGAAACCTAAACACAAGTGTGAAAATGTATCTATCTATATATCTATCTATATGTCTATCTATCTATCTATCTATCTATCTATCTATCTATCTATCTATCTATCTGCCCGTATATCTATCTATCTGTCTGTTTAACTGTCTAACTATGTACATTTATTTTTATTTTATTTATTTAACATTTGTTTACCAGGAAAGTCTGACTGGGACAGAGCCCATTTTCAGCAGAGGCCCATAGCTAGCAATGTCTGCATCCTATGCTGATTCCCAATCTGGTAACCCCCCCCCCCCACACACACACACACACACACACACACACACACACACACACACACACACACACATACACACCCACACACACACAAACAATTTTGTGCTGTGAAGGATAAAAAATATTTCTCCATTTTTTTTAAACTGTAGCAAACTGCTTGGTACATCTGTAGCAAGTAAGAAAGTAAGAAGTGGCTTCCTAGAGTTTGTACCACACATGAAGCATTAAACTACTTCAATCCTGACCAGAGATGCAGTACTGGCATTCAATTCTGTATGCTGGTAATGCACTAAAGACTGATTGTACCTGCTGATTGCACTCCCTATCACTTTATGCCCAGGATGGCCACCCCCCTTTGCTCACCCTAGCTACCCTTGTAAAGTCAGAGGAAAGGAATAAAGGATAGAGTGCATCAACAACTTTGCTGTAGCAGAAACTGCTGTATCAGTTAGAAGTTAGAAGCTCAGACCCTGCTCAAAGTGTAGCAGCACAGATATGAGGAAGGGAACCGAACAACAGCAAAGAAAATGCCCATCAGTCATAATGAGAAGACGCTCACCCTCAAACCAGCTGATGTCCAGAGGGCACTGCAAAGAGTTAACCTGAGAAAAGCAGCTGGGCCTGATAGCATCCTAGGGTGTGTGCTCAGGGACTGCGCAGGGCAACTAAAAAATGTCCTCATGGATATCTTCAATAACTCTCTGAGTCAGCAAATACTTCCAAAATGCTTCAAGGATATAACAATCATTCCATTACCAAAGATGTCACCACCATCTTGCCTAAATAACTACCGCCATGTAGCCCTCACCTCCACAGTGATGACATGTCTTGGCAAGCTGGTCAAGGACGAGATAACATCTGGGCTGCCTGCTGATCATGACTCTCTGCAGTTTGCTTACTAAGCAAACTGCTCTACGGCAGATGCCAGCTCTCTAGCACTCTATTTATTGCTGGAACACCTTGAGAATAAAAACACCTATGCTTTTAACACAGTCATCCCTCTTCATCTGATAATGAAGCTACTCCAACTATGCATCAACACTCCACTTTGTAACTGGCTTCTTGACTTTCTCACAGACAGACCTCAGAAAGTGTGCGTAGGAAATAACTCCAAAGACAGCATCACTCATAACACTGGAGTTCCACAAGGATGTGTACTAAGTCCCTAGCTGTTCAACCTGTTAACACATGATTGTACAGCCAGGTACAATGCAAATTACATCATCATGTTTGCTGTTGACACAACGGTGGTGGGCCTCATTAGTAATGATGATGAAACAGAGTATAGAGATGAGGTGGAACAACTCATTACCTGGTGTGGAAATAACAACTTAGCACTAAATGTAAACAAGACAAAACTACAGGTAAAATTGCAAGGAACATTCTCCCCTCACCATCAATGGGGAAACAGTGGAAAGAGTGAAGCAGAAAGTTTCTGGGAGTGCACATCTATGAGGACTTGTCTTGGAACACAAATACAAATTCTATAGTCAAGAAAGCGCATGAGCGAATCTCCCATCGACAGTTTTCACTATCTCAAAGAACAATATATGGCAGGGACACATTTTATATATATATATATATATATATATATATATGGATCTATCTTACAACGTCGACAAGTCAAAACGCCGAAAACGAAATCACCGACACCACATAACCGACATTTCACAAACACGAAACCTCACATGCCCGACACACCATAATCCCGACAAGCAACAAACAAAACAAATCCGGTCCAAAAGCACACACACAACACAAGCACACCAAAATCCTTACAAACCAACACTAAACCTCACATACACAACCTTACACTCACACCGCCCCCAGCCCTAACCTAACACTTAACCCGCCTTCAACCCACAAACTATCACTAACTCACTTAACCCGCCCCAACCCACAAACTATCACAGTCGCACACTTACGCCTTTTCCCATGTCGATGTTCTCAGCGATCTTCAGTCAGATAGAACCATATATATATATATGTTCTATAACTTGTATTTTGAAAAAGAAAAGTTTAATGAGATGAATAGTTATAATCTTGATTTTAATTTACATATATATATATATATATATATATATATATATATATATATATATATATATATTTATTTATTTATTATTTATATGGTTCCCTTTCATAATCTCAAAATACTGAAATCTGAATTTTAGTATTCCAAGACCACGAAGCCGAAAATTCAGAATACTGAAAGTGCATAAGCATGAATTTGAATATCTCGAATCCGTGCTTATGCATTTACAGTATGGTACGTGAAGTGTTTGGCTGGGATGGTGGCTGGAATTGAAGGTGAGTGAGTGTATGTGTGTGTTTTTGTACATTGTATGTGTTGGTAAGGGTAGGGAGGTGTAAGTATGAGTGTGAATGTTGGATTTGTTGGTGTTTGTGTATGTGTGATGTGTATTTGTGTGTGTGTGTGTGTGTGTGTGTGTGTGTGTGTGTGTGTGTGTGTGTGTGTGTGTGTGTGTGTGTGTGTGTGTGTGTGAGAGCGTAGAATGCCATGGTGTGATTTTTTTTTTTGTTTGTTTTGTTTTTTTGTTATGTGCAATCTCAGAGTTGGTATATATATATAAGTAGGGTGTGTGTGTGTGGGGGGGGGGGCACAGCCCCCCACATGGAGGGTGTAGGATTGCTTATCCTCCTGCTTACATGTAGTGTAGGGTTGTGTGGTTTGTGTGCAGTGGGTAGAATGGCATGTGTGTTATGTGGTGTATGGTGTATATATGTTTGTGATTGTGTGTGTTTCGGGATTGTGAATGGTTCGGCTTTATAGTTTCAAAATACTGAAATTCGTGATTTTAGTATTTTGAGATTATTTAGTGGAACCATATATCTATCTATATATATATATATATATATATATATATATATATATATTTTTTTTTTTTTTTTTTTAATAAGATCTCAATTAGCAGAGGTACTTTTATGAATAATTTGTGAATATTTTTTTAAATTTTTATCAGTTCCATTATTTTATGGTCAGCTGATGGATATCATGTGACTGCTTTGTGTATAAAAGGATGTTATGTCAGTGTATTCACTTTTGTCTGAAGAAGTACAGACATTGTTCTTTATGAAAGCGCTAACATATATTAAAAATAAACTGAGTTTTAGTAGTGCATTTGTGTCCTTGCCATATATTGTTCTTTGAGCAGTTTTTTTTTTTTTTTGCTTTCTCTCATTTAGCCAGTTCTCACTACCTTCTACAGAGTTAAGATAGAAAGCATCCTGACGAACAGCCTCCTAGTATGGTATGGAAGCTGCTCTACCACTGAGCACAAATCCCTCCAGAGAGGAGTGAAGGCAGCCTTGAGGATCATTAAGACTACCTTACCACCTATCCACAACTTGTACTTATCCAGATGTCTCAGAAGTGCCAGAGGAATAATTAAAGACCGCACTCACCCTGCTTACAGACTGTTCCTGCATCTATCATCCAGAAAGCACTTCCGAAACATACGCTGCAGAACTACGAAATTCAGGAACAGCTTCTTCCCTAATCTCATCAGGCTGCTGAACTCTAGTAACCACTTCTCTCCATGATGTCCAACTGGGTCAGTAGAAACTCTCTGAAACTGTGCATTAACCTGTTTATCAGTCTCATCTAATACGTAGTGCAATATTCATCATGACTGTAACTTACAGGTCATCTAGGCCAGTAGTAATGCAGTAAAATATCTCTTTTTTCAGTGCAATACATGTTCCATATTCATAAATTAACCATAGTGTAATATTCTAAGGTCCATCGTGCAGTACACTAATGTTCACAGTGCAATACTCTAATGTCTCTTTCTGTGCAAGGATCAATGCAATGTTTTATCCAAGTACCTGTGCAATACTAAAGTCTCATGCAAGTAAGTGTTCAGTTTGAAAAGTATTAAAATGTGTTTCTAATTATGTGCAATATTAGTCTGTTGACCTGCATGTCTGTGATGTAATAGCTAGGTGTTATATCTGTAAATGTCTGTGTGAATAGTCTATATGTTGTCTGCACATTGAATACAGAGACATGGAATTTCATTCAGTTTTTACACTTGTGTGATCTCTGAATGACAATATAGTTTACTTTGACTTTGACTTTGACACAGTACTGTAAAAGTGCAGGGTTCAAGCAAGACTTGAACCCACACCCACTTGATCAGTTCATCTGCTGTACAACTAACCTGCTGAAATTGCTAAGAAATGACCATGCTATCCAAAGCTTCATCACACGTAATTAACACACACACAAATATCCCAATGAGAAACAAGATACAACTATAAATATTTATCCTTACTCAGTTTATTTCATGTTAACTCTATTTTTATCAAGTAAGATGGATTGTCCCAGAAACTTTGCACCCATTTCCATATCTCACTAAGTAGAACTTATAGAATTAAGTAGAGGAATACATAGCTGCCTTCAATGCAATTCAGAAATAGTCAGTCTGGAAGTTAGTGCAGAGGATTAAGGCTATGAGCTGTTGATTAGCTGCTCCTTAGGCTAGTGTTTCATTTCTTCAGCTTTCATTTGCCTGCTGGGTAACTCTGAATAAGTCAATTAACCATACAGTGCTCTTGGGTCACCCCTGAAAAGTGTCACTTGTGTCTAGTGGGCTTACCTAGCTAATAAATAATTAAAATAAAAAGTGTGGGGGTACAGTAACAAACTTGTTAAATCAGAACTCAGACTGCTGTATCAGTTAGACTTATTCATAGGCTTATAAGTAGGAACTAGGCTAGTTGTTCTTGTGGCCATTTTAAGCCTAGCCAGTTTCCCTTTCTGTGGTCAAAATAACCAGTCCCATTTGGTTATAGATTTGCCTTACCCATTCTATGGTTGATAATTATATATTACCCCTAATGATAATATCTGGGATCATACCATAGATAATTTGAAGGGATTTAGTAATTGCACCTGTCCATTAGTACTAAATAGGGAAGTCCTGGTGTAAATTTTCTGTTTACCATTCATATATCTAAGATGCACTTGAAAACGGACAAGGATGAACTTTATTTTATTTGTGTGGGGAGTCTGTCTCACAGAAGCAGTCCATCCATCCATCCACAACCCCTTTTTTCCCATTTTTGCACATGGGATCAGGGTGTCACTTCAGGAATGGCAATCATTTTGAGCCAAGATTTACACCACTGGGTGGCTAGACCTGCCACTGTAGTTCATCTCTGCCACTCACTCACACCTACAGCCAATTTAGAGTGTCCAATCCAACTACTGCATGTCTTTGGAATGTGGAAGGAAACTGGAGCACATGGCCGAAACCCATGTGACAGCAGGGAGGACATGCAGATGCCACACAGAAGGCACCCCAGCCAAGAATCAAACTGGAGAACCTCTTGCTGTGAGGCAACAATGCTAACCACTGCACCACCACAACCATCCCTCAAAACCATTCTACTGATGTTACAGAAGAGGTTTAGATCTCTAGACCAAATATGTCTGATACCATTTGACTTACTGATGTCCATCTAAGGCTTTCAGCTTGAGATTGTGAGTAAAATATCAGAAGGTTTTGCAAAGCAGAAACCATTCTTTTTCACATATATTGCAAAAAGACTGAGGATGCCTTTTATGCCAGAAACAGGCCACCTCTTAGCAGTCTGTATGGATATCAAGTATAGTAACAAGGCTTTGATGTAATCCATGTAGGACATGTTGTTTAGGTATTGTATCCTTTCAGTGATATATTTCTGTAGGCATTCCATTTGATGCATGTGTCTGGGCAGATGCATGCCAAGGGGGACACTATATTCAATGACTGGCCTAAAGAGTGTTTAGAAACAGAGATCTTGGGCAAAGACTAGGAACATGTGTCCTTCAACTAGGACTCATTTCCAACCTTCTAGATTGCTGGTTTAACATATAAAATATGCAATACTTATATATCAATCATTGTAAATGCCAACATACTTAAAATTGCTAGCATTTTCTATAGTATTACCATCTAAGGCTTTCAGCTTGAGATTGTGAGTAAAATATCAGAAGGTTTTGCAAAACAGAAACCATTCTTTTTCACATATATTGCAAAAAAACTGAGTTTGCCAGCGAATACTGTTAGTGTCTAAAAGCCTCTGAAAGGTTTTCATGGCTAGTGTGACACTTAAATGTAGAGTGTAATACTGAAGAACTCATCAGCACACTGAACTACTGTAGTAGCTATACAGTGGTCATTCATGCCATTTATGAAGACTGTAAATCCTAAAGGACCAATATCAGAACTTTGTATTTGTGTACTAAATGAAGAATGATCTAAAAGTTCCATTTATTGATTGATCATGGTTTCAAGTATCTGGAAGTTATGGCTGAGTATGAATGAGGAGGTCAAAACTAAAATTAGGTGTGCTACAGCAAACTGGTGTAGAGTGTCAGGGTAGTGTGTAACAGAAGAATGACAAAGAAGCTGAAAATGTGTACAACGATGTGGTACAATCAGTGCATTTATATGGCATAGAAACTCAGGCAGTGAGGCAGAGCAATTGATAAAGTTTTAAGTGATGAAGATGAAGTGCTTAAGATTGGTGGATGCACACTGTGAGACAGACAAAGAAATGAAGGCATCAACACAAAACCTAAGGTAGCTCAAATTGCACTAAAAGTCAAGCAGAGCAGATTGCATTGGTTGTATGTGTAGGAAAGTAAAACACAAATTGGTGGACAAGATCTGGAAGAGACAGTATGAAGCCAGATGTTAACATAGGTCATCAGGTTTACAATACAGGGGGGCATTCCCACTGCCCATCACTACTGATATAACTGTCACTAAAAATATTTTAAGAAAGGATTGGAAAATTATCCTAGGGAACAAGGAAATGGCTGATGTCATTGGAAATAAGCTATTTACTTACAAAAAAATCTCTGAACATTAAGAACATTTTAGAAAGATCTAATGTTTCAAATTTAAATATTGGGAATAATTGTCAGAGATATAAGTGTGGGAAATGTAAGTATTGTGGATTTTTAAGTAATAGTTCCAGTATTTACTTAAAAGCTATTAATAAAACCATAGTAGCCAGGGAGAGATTTAACTGTGATTCCAGGGGTTGTTTATATTGGATTTCTGTGAAAAGTACAGTTGTGTACACTTACCATAAATGTAGACGTTCGAGTGAATTCACTGGCTGAGGGCTACCTGCAGGTAGATAACCCAAATGTAATGACTGCAACAGTGAAACATGAACAACATCATGCTAAAGCTATTATACTGAGAAAACCCACCAGGAAGTTAGTGAAAAGAATTTATGAGCATGTTTCTGCTATAAAAAACAAAGATGCTAATAATGCATTAGCAAAGCATTCAGGCTCCTTTTAGGACTTTAGAAAGTTTTGATTTTTTTGTATGATCTAACAAACTTTATTTAGAATCATAATGTGTTATTAGAATGTTGGAAAGCTGAATGGCAAATAAGATGGTTAAATGAATGTATAAATTTAAAATGTTTTTATTAGCCCAAAAGTTGTAATATATGGTACTGGTTTGGATTTTAAATTGGTGATATTTATTTATGTACTCCTTGTTTATCATTTGTGGTTTTAAACTGCTTCTTAGCAATTCATTCATAAATTGGTATTAAATTCATATTGGTTAAGAAAGTCATGTGATTTTAAGTTCCATTTTTAATTTGACTACTAGCGTTTTACTATTTATTTTCTGATGAAGTTCTAAACAAAGAAAGAACAAAAGCACTAAAAAGATATTTTGAGTCTCCAGCTTGCGGTCATTTAAGTAGAACTGGTTTGTTTTGTACATTTGAGGGCTTATGGGAAAATACACTGTAATGGTTTCTGATAAGAAACAAAATATTCAGTGTCACTTTATTCAGAATTTGAAAATCAAAAATATCAGTTACTTCCACATTGCCCCCCCCCTCCATTTACAAACATGAAGATTGCAAAGGAATCACACAAAATTCTTGCAAGCAGCTGCATATATGAAAAGCAGAATTCAGATAGTTTATCTGTTTGCAAAAACCTCTCACCAACAGTAACATTTTCCTAAACAGTTTCACATTATATACAATATTCAAACATAATGTTGTATAATATTCATATTCTAACACATAACTGAAATTAATTCAACTTTATCAAATTATTTAACATTTTGCATTTTAATTGTATACAACCTACTTCAGTATTTGATTAGCAAATTTCATACAGATTTTTTTTTTTCTGTTGGAGCATTGATGATCTTTAAAAGAGTCTCACTGGAAAACAATGCTGTATAATTAAGATGTAGAAGTCTTAGGGTAGGTTTCAGTGTGTTTAAGCCCACTCTCAATTCAAGCTTGGTATCATGCCTGTGGTTTCTTACTCAGGCTGGTAAACCAGGTTTGACACCTCTCAAGGAGTTCCATAGTCCAAAGATAGAGCATAGTCACTTAGCCATCTGATACTATGCCTTCTGTCAGATGCTGTATGGTGAACTGGCCTAGATCAAACAGTTTTTAGTTTCATTTTTATTTATTTATTTGCTTAGATGAATAAGTGTTGGTCAAAGTAGACATAGAGATAAACTGGAAATATCTGAATATATTAATACTGCATTTTCCTGATTATAAATGTTACAACGTTTAACTTATTCAGTAATTAGCAAAACATAATTTTACCACTCTAAAGATGCTTGGAGGTAGAAGAATGTGATAGAGAAACATTGGAATATATTGAGAGTAGATAAGAGCATTAGTAGTCTGATAGATGTGAAACCCAAGTATTCACTGAAGAACTATAAATCTTTGAAGAGACAGTTATGTCAACCTAAGGTCAATGATAGGAAGCATGGCCCTCTAATGCCAGCCATAGAAAAAGGTACAAAAATGTGGCAGATGTAATTTTTGTAAATATATAGACAGTACCTCTAAGTTTGAACATCCAGATTAGTTAAAGACATACGATTTTGACATCAATGCCATCTGTGAAACAAAGCATTTTGTCTACTAGGCCCATTGCACAGTGTGCTGTAGTTTCTATGTTGGGAAGACAGACAGGTCTCTGAAGGAAAGAATACGTGAACACATTTATGCCATCCATAAAAAGAATAAAGTGAATGCCTTGGCCAGCCACACTATTAATAATGATATGGAACATGTCTTTAAATTTCTAGTTATAGGGAAAACATATGACAGTATAAGAGGGGGGAATCTATGGAACATCACTGAAGAGCTTGAAGCTAAGTGGATAGTAAGATTAAGGGCTGCTAGAGGTCATGGATTAAATGAGTATATACCCCTGCATCCTAAGTTAAAGTCTATGCAGCTTTTTAGGTAAGATCTGCTGTGGAATTGTTTGCATGATAAATAACTGACTTCTTGTTACAGGTTTGTATGTGTTCTGGAGAATACAAGTGGAAAATGTTGATATGTGCAGTTATATTCTGTGCTTGTGATTGCAAACTGAAATATTATGAACATAAGAGGAAAATGCAAACGTGCAGATATATTATTTGTTTGTGAATTGAAATGTCCTAAGTGAAAGCTTAGTCAGCTTTTTAGGCAATATGTGCTGTGGAGTTATTTGTATGATAAATTGCTGACTTCTTATTACACGCCTGTATGTGTTTTGAAGAACAGAAGTGGAAAATGTAAATATGTGCAGATATATTTTGTACTTGTGATTGTAAACTGAAATGTTATGGAAATTTGAATTTAGATACTTTATAAATAGGCTTTTAGAAGTGTATACATATACATTCAGATTTCTAGTTCAATTAATGGCATGTACCTTGTAGGATGTTGCTTTAAGTTTGCTTATTCACACCAGAACAATGTATTGGTTGGTTTTAATCATATGTCTCAAGAGGATATTTAAACTAAGAACTGTTTTTAAAATGTATTAGACATCTGAAGAAGTGGGGTTACCCACAAACGTGTTTGTGTCGAAAAAAGATTTTTATACTGGATTCTACGGCCATCTCTAAGTCCTGGTGTTTTGCTTTTTATTCTGGATCTGTTTTGTACAGAACAAGTGAATTCTAAAGCTTTGGTGGCAGTCTTCTGTTTTTGCTTCTTATTCAGTAATTA
>NC_056733.1:1850061818-1850201818 GCF_019279795.1 Protopterus annectens
TTCAAAAGAAGAGCAATGTACAGACATTGATAGGAAGTGGGGGGGATAGTGTGGAGAATGGGAGGGGGCTATAGTAGTAGAGCCAAGGTTTAGGAGATTAGTGATAGTTAATAGACGGATGGTCCAAACAAGCATAATCAAGAAATGCTATTACCATTATCCCACAGGGTACAATCCTGAGTCCTCTTCTGTTTGGCATTTACTTCTTAGAGGTAAAATCTGGCATCCAAGGACTACTGTGTGAATTACTGCAAACCAAGTGTTGTTGCCAATTTTATCTCTACGGTGCCTAAATTCTCAAGCAAGGTTTGGATCAGACCTATAGCTGAAGAATTACTCTTTGTATCACAATAAATATTAAGAAGTAAAAGACAGTTATTTTTATTCTAGCCCCAAATTCATTTTTCTATCATATTGCTGATGTTGCTGTTAAAGCAGACCCCAGTATTAGAGAAAAAGTACCAACACTGACATTTAACACTTTTTCAAACAGCATGTCTCAGTTGCGGTCAAAACTCTTTTTGCCTCACACAGTTTATCTGTTATGGCATCTATTCTAGGTGCTAAGTTGTCTTTGAGCCCCCATTGCTCCTACATCATCTAGCATTAGATGCAATGCCCCCTTTGGGAAAGCAACTCCAAAAGAACCTAGTATAAATTGTCAGGTCTCAAAGATTCTTCTCTCCTCGGTTTCCTGTTATTCAGCCTGTTACAGGCTCCAGAGACTCCATATTTACATAGCATTTCTAGCTATGAAACACTCCAAACTTTTTGATCTCCTTCACCTTTATATTACAAACAGTTTAAGTAAAACCCACGCCGATGACAGAAACTTCCACTGTAAGAATGGCAGTACCTGCTGCCATGATAGGTTTCAAACCCAAGTCATCCCCTGACTTTGAAATACACTGCCCCTGTAGATCAAGCATGGTACCTCCCTGAAGGCCTTTAATGCATACTTCTGTAACTGGCTGGGTAACCATAAATGTCTGCTTGATGTTAATGCTAATGATCACCTGTCCAAAGGGAAATAGTATATTCTTATCACTACAAGGGTGGTGTGTCTAAACCTCTAGATGCCTCATCAGAGCTATGAATATTTTGGAAGAGTATGTAAATAGGTGAATAGAATGACCTTTGCATTTCCAGTGAACAACACTTGTGATTGCATTTCACCCTTAACTCAAAATCAATCGTATACACAACATTTGTGAATTTGGATTGTGATGTTCCCATTCTGGGCCAGTAATCAAAGAGCCTGAATCCTCACCACTGACACTGGGGAGAGACATTCACTTGGAACAAAAATGGATACACAGTATTTCCAGATGCAGCTCTCTGCATCAAGCACTATTTCCCTTAAGAGCATACAGGGAACACAATCAGTCTGGGGGCTGTTTTTCTCTCTCACTGATTCCCTTCAGATCCCCAGTAAGACTCCCCACTGGCACAGCTATAGAGCTGAGTCCTCAACTGAGTGTCCAAGCCAAGTCCTCCACCACTCTCTCTGTGAAACCAGTGCTTCATGTCCCTGCTCCAAGCAGCTCACACACACACACACACACACACACACACACACACACACACACACACACACACACACACACACACACACACACACACAAGCACAATTTGAGATTTGATTTTACACACACACACACACACACACACACACACACACACACACACACACACACAAGAAAGGTTGGCACAGATTTGCTAGCTATATCCACTTCTGCCCAGACTATAATGTAGTTACTGCCACCAGACAGTCCAAAGCCAAGTACTCTAAGGATCTTACAAAGATAGCCAATTATAGTGAGTGAAATTAATATTAATACTAATGATTGTGTTTGGCCAATTCAGTGAGGCTTGCAGGAGTGGCCACAGTGTGCCACAAATAGATATAGTGCTCTCAGTGGTTAAAGTGTTCTCTAAAAGACCAGCCACAATGAAAAGTTTAAATATATTAATAATAAATAATAAAAGAACATGGAAATATGGAATATCTATTTACAATAAATATCAGAGTTTCAATCACAGGAAATATTAAAATAACACAGATAAATAGATTCACACAGATACCAAAAACAGTACTTAACTAATCTCACTATATTTACTATTCCCAGGTTCAATAATTAGAGCAAGGCAAGATGAAGCAGGTGAGGGGTCCTTCTTTGTCAGGTTCAAAAAACAGAGTGCTATGAGACTTTGTCTCTTCTAGTATTAACGTATCATTTTGTCCTAGATTACAGAATAACATTACATATATCTGGTAATCTGACTTCTGGTTCCAATTTACCCCCATTGCTAGAAACTGAATCAGAATTTAGAACATACAGTGGATATAGAAAGTTTACACACCCCTGTTAAAATGTCAGATTTTGTGATATAAAAAAAATGAGACCACAATAAATCATTTCAAAACTTTTCTCACCTTTAATGTGACCTATAACCTGTACAATTCAATTGAAAAACAAACAAATATGTTAGGGGAAAAAATTATAAAAAAATAAAAAACGTACAATTCTGGTTGTATAAGTGTACACAACCTTAAACTACCAGTTTGTTGTGTGTGCACACCCTTAAACTAATACTTTGTTGAAGCACCTTTTGATTTAATTACCACATTCAGACTTCTTGGGTACACACCTGCCATCGGTTAAAGGGACTCTGATTAACCCAAAATAAAGTTCAGCTGCGCTGGTAGGATTTTCCTGACATTTACTCTGTTGCCTGCTACAGCAAAAGCCATGATTCACAGAAAGCTTACAAAGCATCAAAGGGATCTCATTGTTGAAAGGTATCAGTTAGGAGAAGGGTACAAAAAAAATTCCACAACATTGGATATATCATGGAACATAGTGAAGACAGTCATCAAAAAGTGGAGAAAGAATGGGACAACAATGATGTTGCAAATAACTGGACATCCCTCCAAAATTGATGAAAATACAAGATGTAAACTGGTCCAGGAGGCTGCCAAGAGACCCATAGCAACACTGAAAGAGCTGCAGGAATTTCTGGCAAGTACTGGTTGTGTACTACATTTGACAACAATCTCCCATATTCTCCATTTGTCTGGACTCTGTGGTTGGGTTGCAAAATGGAAGCCTTTTCTTACGCAGAAAAACATCCAGACCTGGTTAAAATTTGCAAAACAATACATCACGCCTCCCAAAAGCATGTGGAACATGTATTATGGTCTGATGAGACCAAGGTTGAAATTTTTGGCCACAATTCCAAAAGGTACATTTGGCACAACAACACAAGAAAACCATCCCCATGTTGAAGCATGGTGGTGGCAGTATCATGCTTTGGGGTTGCTTTTCTTCAGCTGGAACTGGGGCTTTAGTCAAGGTGGAGGGAATTATGAGCAGTTCTAAAGACCAGTCACTTTTAGCCCAAAACCTTCAGGCATCTGCTAGAAAGCTGAAGATGAATTGGAATTTCACATTTCAAGCAGGACAATGACCCCAAGCATATATCCAAATCAACAAAAGAATGGCTTCACCAGAGGAAAATTAAAGTTTTGGAATGGCCCAGCCAGAGCCCAGACCTAAATCCAATAGAAAATGTGTGGTGTGACCTGAAGAGGGCTGTGCACAAAAGATTATCTCACAATCTGACAGATTTGGAGTGCTTTTGCAAGGAAGAGTGGGCAGATATTGCCAAGTCAAGATGTGCCATGCTGATAGACTCCTACTCAAGAAGACTGAATGCTGTATTTAAATCAAAACGTGCTTCAACAAAGTATTAGTTTAAGGGTGTGCACACACAACAAAGTATTAGTTTAAGGATGTGCACAATTATGCAACCAGCATATTGTATGTTTTTTATTTTTTATAATTTTCCCCTAACATATTTTTTTTGTTTTACAATTGAATTGTACAGGTTATAGGTCACATTAAAGGTGGAAAAGTTTTGAATTGATTTATTGTGGTCTCATTTTTTATATAACAAAAACCTGGCATTTTAACAGGGGTGTGTAAACATTTTAAATCCACTGTATGTGTTCCCATACACACAGTTAGAGCTTTGCTTAGATGTGTTATAGCACATGGGCGCTATAAAACCATAAAAAACTTCCACTCTTCTTAAAGAGCTAATAAACCAATCACTACTGTAAGATACAATCTGTATGATCTAAATTAAATAATTTAATTTCTTACTATTTTTCAAAGTTATCTGGACTGAGATTTACCTCTTCTCTCCTGGTATCATCTGTTAAAACATATAAATTTAATCAGTTACAATACAGTCAGGGCCCACTGTTGGTGCATTTTTAACACAAACATCTGCACTAATCAGCTTGATATACAAATGACATAGAATTCTTAACAAAATTCCAGCTAGCTGTGCTGGCAAATGTTACACATCCACTGTCCTACTTCTCCTGGCATAGCTGGCAGTACCTCACAACATCACATGGCTCATCAGCCATAATTATAAAAACACTTTCATTGCAATTTGAAGGCTGTCAGTAATGTAGTTGGAATTTCCCTATCCATATTGGATGATTTCTGCCCTATTTGACTGGAGTGCTAACAATGTTCCTAGCTCATAGAGGTGGCTTCATATAATACCAACCTATGAACCTATGAACCTATAATTGAAATTCTGAGTGATTGTTGTTCAGACATCTGGCATTTAAATAAGCAATTATTAGACTAGACCTTGATGGTTTTCACAGAATCATCCATTGCTGCACCCCTTTGTAAGAGCATGGCTGGCTTACCTTACCTATGAGGCTGATTTTTACCAGCTCACCTCTGCGTATGCCCTTCTCCAGCCACATGCCCTTCCTTTATTATCTAACATCCTTACATGGTACTTTCCACTAAGACCTTGTGCACGTCCAATGCCTATCTTCTTCAGGACCCCAAATACCTACAAAGTTGATGATCATAACATTTTATGCATCATACCCAACATATGGAATTATTTGTCCAGGCAAATGATGGAGCTGAATTCCACCCATATATTTAAGGCTGCAAGCTCAGTTTTTTCATCCACAAGCAAGTAGACAAACTGCCAACCAGTTCAGGGCCTAGCCACAACACCCAAGCTCAGCATCCAAGATCTTGTGCTAAGGAACCCATGTCCTTTGTGAGCATATTAAGATAGGACATGAAGATGTGTTCTTAGTTTATCTGGATAACAGACTATTTATGTTCTATTTATTCTGCAAGCTGCTCTATCGGTACTTTTCTTTTTGTATGTGCATTTTTTCTAAATGGAAGATTTAATGACCCCTGGGTTATCCTCTGATAATGGGCCATAAGGTCAGCAGGACAATTTAGCAAATAAGTTAAGGGTTTCAATGGCATTCTCTTCAAAGCAGAAAAGATGGGCAGTGTTTTCTGTTATACTTTATATTTGGTAATAGTCTGCAGTTAATATAATTATAGTTTTTATAAATAGGCACACTCTTCTTAAATATATTTCATGTTTAACACCTTTATTAAATTACCACTTAAGACATAGGCAAACATACATCAGCAGAAAAGAAAACAAACCATATCAACATTTGTTTTCCTTTTACATATATATAGTACATCACATACATGTCTTTTCTTTCATTATAACTATCATATGTCCATTGCATAATTTGCTTGGTTCCTGCCTTCCCTTAAAATTCACTCCTTCTTTTCCCAAACATTATTCTGCATATGTTGTTCTAACAATTTCCATATATTTCTATGTAATTTGCTCCTTCCCTTTTCTGAAGATCCTTCTTCTAGTTCTTTAATCTCTTTTGTAATATTCAATACTTCAAATACAGTTGGCTTAGGCTTTGCTTTTCATCTTTTAGTAATTGCTTTTTTGGCAGCTAACAGAATTAAATTGAACAATACCTTACTATGTGTAGGCAATTCAGATTTTGTGTCCAGACTAATAAGAGTTATTCCTTATTTATAGTCATTTTCTCTCCCAATATTTCTGAGAGTACTCTGTAGGGGCCAACTCATTACACTCCGAAACCTATGCTCCTAGTCACGTTTTTTTCTTCCCCATCACACCTCCAACATTTTCTATCTACCTGAGGAAAAATTCTTTGAAGTCTGTTTGGGGTATAAAAATGCCTATGCAAACACTTTCAAGCAGCATTCCTAAACATCCTGGACTTTTTTGTATACTTGTGAGGCATATATATTTCCTCATATTACTCCCTTGTAAATTCCTTTTCCAGTCTCTCTTTTCCTCTGAGTCATTCTTATATTTATTCTGCATTACTGCATATTCCTTACTATCCCTTTTTTGACAACAGTGAATCTTTTAGATTCAACTAAAAACGATACCAGATCAGGTCTTTAACTTTAGGATTCCTCTATCCATTTCTCTTGGCCTATATGCTGATATCAATCCCTGGTAGGGAAGGCGGTATCTAGCCTGCAGTTCAAATATCTTCTTAGCCTCATCACACAATATTACTTTTCCTTCTGTAGTTATTTGCTCCCAATACCTTGTCTCCTTTGTCAGTTTCCCCGAGTAAATTCCATTCCCCACTTTCCTATTTTTTCTACTCCTCCTTGCTTTTATCCCTATTGGCAAAATCTCCTTTCTCCATTTTTATGTTGGCTTAATTGATTGAATACTTTCTTGTACTTTATGAATATAATATTTTGAATAGTTGCTATTATTTCATTTTTTAAATGTATTTTTATTTAAAATTTGTTTACCGGGAAAGTCCAACCTGGAACAAAGACACTTTTCAGTGGAGGCCTGGGGAGAAATGCTCCAGAAGCATGTCCAAACGCATTATTACCCTTAAGGATCTGTATCAAAACATCACACTCTCTCCTTATCTCTTGATTTTCTTTCACTTCAGTATCATCCCTTTTCACTTTTTATTATAACCATCTGCTTGTGTTTTATACACACACACACACACACACACACACACACACACACACACACACACATATATATATATATATATATATATATATATATATATATATATAACTTCAATGGACTAAAACAAAGGCACACTGATGCTGAACGAATATTATATTTATAATTATAAGTCTTCAGAGTTTGCAGCTTTATTATATTATAATATATATATATATATATATATATATATATATATATATATATATTTATATATTTTTATTACATTTGTTGACCAGGTATGTCAGACTGAGCCAGAGGCCCATTTTCAGCAGAGACCTGGGGAGAAAAAAAACCCCACAAAAATATAAAAAACAAACATAGTAATAGCAACATTAGTGCAACAGAATTATATACAGTATCAAGAGACAGTGCAAATGCAAAGTCCTGATAAATATGGAAGAACCAGGGAGAAAAAACTCCACTGTAGTACAAAACAATCAGAAGTCAAAAATCAAGTAGCAGTACATCTAATACAATCAGTAGAACTGTAAAACTACTGTTGCAGTAACAGCCAAGAGACAGCAGTTATAATATAATCTGTACAACTGCACAATTGCAGTAATGAATGAGCAAAACAGTAGATAGTATGTAGGGAAGGTTAACAGGTAAATGTGAGAAAGATAAAAAAAAGTGGTGGAAATAGATTAGCCATGGGAGAGGCAGGAGCACAGCCAGTGTCTTATAAGGTGTTCCTTTAAGAGTGATTTGAACTGGTCATGTATTGGATTATTTGTTATTGTGTCTGGAAAGGTATTCCAGAGTTTAGCTATTTTGTGTGAATAAAGGGAGTTGCCATGTTGGTTGTGGGACTTGGTTACCTTAAGTAAGATTTTGTTGGAAGAGCTAAGGTGTCTGGTATTTGTATTAGACTGAACTAAAGAAGAGATGGCAGGGCACTTGTTGGGATACTAGATTAATTTTTGAGCTAAGGATAGTTGACTGAAAGATAGAAGGTTGAGAAGCTCAAGTTAGTTTAATATTTAGAGAGCTAAGCAGTGGTGGGTTATGTGTGGGAGATTAGTGGCAAATTTATCAGTCTTGTGGTAACATGATTCTAGATTGTTGAGGTCAGATTTTCAAAGGTCAGTAAATATGAGGGAGCAGTAGAGAAGGGTAGACAGAAGGTGTGTGCGGGCAGTAGCAAGCCTGACATTGGGAGTTAGAAAAGGTTTGGCCCTGTAAAGGGTACCGAGTTTGATGTGGACATTTTTGATGGTTTGGGTGATATGAATGTCAAATTTGAGGTTGTCATCTATGGTAACACCTAAATGTTTAGCGTCGGTAGTAGGAATGATATTGGTACCATTTGCAGAGATAATTGACAGAGGGGGCAGGAAAGACTTGTTTTTTTTGTTACTGAAAACTATGATTTTGGTTTTGTTGGGATTTAAAATGAGTTGGTGTTGGGAGAGGTAGGATTCAATGTCCTGAAAAGAGGATTGCATTTTTAGTTGGCATTCTTAGGGAGAGTGGGCTGAACAGATAAGGGTAGCACATATATATATATATATATATATATATATATATATATATATATATACACACACACATATATTTATAGACAGATATATAGATAGATATATAGATACAGATATATGTGTGTGAGTGTGTGTGTGTGTGTGTGTGTGTGTGTATATATATATATATATATATATATATATATATGTATATATATATATATATATATATATATATATATATATATATATATATATATATATACGCCTTTACTGCCTAGCTCTAAAACATCTTCCTCCTGGATAAATTCCTTTGAATGTTTATCATTTATTTTCCACATCTTCTCCTCTGGTTGATAATATGCCTGACCCATATGTAAAATTAAAGGGACTAAAAACATTTTCACTGCTTGTATTGTACTGTCCATACCCATAAACAAAATCCCATATATAAAACTAAAGGGACTAAAAATTTTCATTGCTTTTAACGTACTATCCCTACCCATAAACAAAATCTTCCATTTTCTCAGTATTTGTATTTATTTAGACTCTTCCCATATAATCTTAGCTGCCATAACATAAGTCTTTTTAATCCATATTCTTAAATACTTCATTTTATCGTGTCACTATAAATATGGATATTGCTGAACCAATTCTTCTGTGGGTACATAATTTATAGCTATAGCATTTGTTTTATATTAAATAATTTTATATCCTGAAAAGTCTTGAAACTGTCTCAAAATGTTTCACAGTACTGAGATGTCCTTTTCTGTATTTATTAGGTTCAAATAACACAATTTTCATATAAAGCCATTTTTTCTTAATAGCCATACCAATTATATACTTGAATTTATGAGACTCATATTTTCTTTGTAAATGGCTCTAAATATAAAGCAATAATTAAGGGGAAAGAGAACACCCATGTCTGTTTCTTCTGTTCAGGCACAACTTATCAGAGAAGACCCCCCCTGCTTTAATTCATGATTCTGTTCCTTCATATATCCTCCTAATTAACCTTATTAAGGTCTCAGGGAATGCAAATGCTTTCATTTCTCTACTCATAACATCCCATCTTACTCTGCTGAATGCTTTCTCTGCATCGAGACCCACCAACAACAGCAGTACTTTCTTACATTCTGTTTCTCATGGGATATCATTTTTCTAGTAATATTGTCAAATGTTTGCTCCCATCCAGAAAACCATATCAGCCCATATTTATCAGTTTTGGGAACACCACTGCCATTTTAACTAGTATATACATAACTGTGGTTTAAAATTGAAATAGGTATATACAAAGCTAGATGTGGTAGGTCTTTACTGCCATTGGGCAATGCAGCTACAACAGGTTTCTTCCAAGATGTTGATGTTTCCTCTCCTTTTCAAATACAGTCAAACAAAATCTTCCAGATCTTTTCAATTTCTTCCCTCATAACTTTCAAACTTCTCCAAGAATATCATCTGTTACAGGTGTAGATTAATTATAGGCCATCATTTTTATCTCATCTTCTCCTATCATAACTATTAGTTGCTGAGCCTCAGCTAAGATCTCTGTCCTTGGCATAATTAAATCTTCCATAAATATTCCCATTTGAGCTGTTTCTTGATTTTCAGATTCCTCTATTTTACACAATTTTCATAAAATTTCTTAAATATCTGTAATGTCTCTATGGGATCATTGGTTATTTTTCTTGTTAAAGATTCCATACAGTTGGCTAGGACATGCTTTACTTTTTGTTGCCTAAGTCATTGTGCTAAAGATTTTTGTGCTCTAGGTTTGATATAAAAAAATAGTTTCATAAAAGCAATCTTTCTAACCTCATGGAAATTATCCAAATGTTCTCTTATTTTCTCTTTAGCACTCTTCAGTTGTGCCTCTTTTTCTGCTGTGAGATTCCCATTATTCTACAATACTTTAACCTTTGTCAGTTCCTCTAAATAGTTCCTATTACTCTTAACCAAATTATTTCTCTTTTATTCTACCCTATTTTTAAACATCATTTTCATTTTATGAATAAAACCGAAAAACAAAAAACTGCAAACCAAAAACATAAAACAAAAGTTGTAACCAATACCACATCCCAGGAAAGCTAGTCCAAAGAGTTTTTTATTATGACTGAAAAAAACAGAAGATGTGTTACTCATATACCTACACTGTGTACAATTGTTGCATGCATAGCTACCTTTCTTTTGTATTGAATTCATGTTGGTGTTACTCCTATTGTTAGATCCTAGTGGCTACTATATGTGTAACAGTGAAATGGTAATTTATGTGGCACAGTGCCTTTCATGTTCGTATTACTACATTGGAAAAAGTACTAGATGTCTGAAAAGACAGATTTACAAACATCTGCTAGCTATTAGGAAAGGTGAAGATAAAAATGCCTTAGCTAGACATGCTGGTGTCTATAAAAATTTTAAGAAATTTGTTTTTTCAGTTTTAGATAGTGTGAGTTCAGAGATATTTTCAGGGGACAACAAAACTAGATTGGAATGTAAAGAAAGTTTATGGCAAATACATTTAGGCGCCGATAGTGCGCCAGGACTCAATGACATTATAAATTTAAAATGTTTTTTACAATATATGTAAATCATTTTAAGTAAATGATTTTTAACATTCAAACATGTTTTTTAAATTTCGTGTATGGAACATATTTGGAGTGTGTATTTGGCTTTAATAATGCTCAATATTTAATTAATCATGTGATGTTTCAATTAACTATTTAAGTGTGTTTGTGAGGGTAGATGGATGTTTTCTGAGGAAGTCCATGTTTATTAAAGTGAATGAAAGCTAAGCTACAGTGTCCATGCTTTCCTGGGACATGGTATTGGTTACAACTTTTGTTTTATGTTTTTGGTTTGGTCCCTAGCTATCATGTCTGAAGAAATTTACATATTCTTTAAAAACTCTCTAACAATTTCCACTACCCATTCTTTAAATTCCTCTATTTTTACCAAGTAGGGGGAAGTCCAAGTGTTTCATTTTTACTTCATTACTGTACATTTTTATCTTAAGTTTATTGATGCATGATCTGAAACAGTTTCATGTTCCTGTGAAATATAATTTCCATCCAATCTAGACTGGTTATTGTATGTTGGAGAATAATATTTAAATTCTGTCCAAGTTCCTACTGCTAAATTCACATCTTCCATACCAAATATTTTAATTTTCTTCACAAATATTTCCTCTTTTGTTATACTTTCCCTCTTAAGTCCCATTGATACATCCTCACTATTGCAATTCAAGTTTCAGTCCACACCTATATGTAATATTGTATTCTGAAACCTATTTCTCTCAAAATTGTCTTAAGCTGCATAATAGTAGTTTTTAGTAAAATATAAACACATGGCAGTATAATCCTTCTCCTTCCTTGCCAGTAGCCCCTAACCACCACAAATCTACCATTAGTGTCTGTTTTTTCCTCTTCTATCATTATTGGAACCCTTCTAGCAATCAGTATTATTACTCTTTTTCTTCCTTTGCCCAAAATAGTCTGCTGAATATCCATTCTAAAATCCATTCTTTGTTAAATTCATATGCTAATTTATTTACAAATGCATTTCCTGCATCATTGCTTTTTGCATTCTTCATTTCTTAAAATAATTCAATACTCTTTCCTTTTTGTCTATAACCAAAATGCCATTTTTGTTCTAAGTTAGTATGGGGAGCATAGCCATTATGAAAAAAAGCTATTGTTCCCACCTAATATACATGACCATTTTTTTAATCTATAGTTTCAACTGTTGTCTTACATGCACACAGTAATGTTTGGCAGGCTGATTATTTATATAGCTCTTTCTTCTCATCTCTATTTGAACCTATGTCACATTTTTCAAGAATTTTTGTTTAATGAAAACCCTCAAAAATATATATATATTTTCAGAATACTTCCCTCCCCTTTAACTAAGGACAAGCACACAAAATCTTGCACATCTTCAAAAAATGAAATGTAACCCTCCAGATAGGAACAATTGCCCCTGATCACCAGCCACACCCATACACTTTACCTAATCTAAAAGTAAGGTTTCCCATGTTAAGGTACAAATTACAGCCTATGTTCCCACTTACACTGATTGCTGTCGGTTCATTTTTTCCCTATTCTCCTCCCAGATGTGAAAAACAGCATGTATTATTTCAGAAAACATTAACCCTTAGCCATAAGGGGAAAAAGTATTGCCTACCTTTAAATAAAATGGAATTGTACACAGTTCGTTTAAATGCATTTACATATATGGGCTGTTACGGAGGTTGCTGTCTATTATTCATTTCACATAATTTCCAACTTTATTTTTCACAGAACTGTTGGCCTTTATACCTTTACATTTTGCATTTCTATCAGCAAAAAAATGCTCACAACTCTCAAGATTAATTCCTTACTCCTGCAGATAGCTCATCTCCATGTAAAATAAATCATCAGTAAGAAAAATAGAAAGAGAAAACATCTTTGCAGATGTATGAGAGAATAGCTATAAATTTTAACTGCCTTCAACTGCAGACTTCTTAAATGCCACTTTGAACATTTAATAATGGAAAAAAGAAAATATCTTTACAGATGGAAGGAACTTGGCAATTCTCTAGGCTTTCATCACTTTGTATTATTTTTCAAGCCTACTTGCATGCAAAAGCTCTTGTATATAACTTAAGGCAGTCATTAATCTAGACAACTACCCTTGTTGAAATAAGATAAATTATCCTAGTTAGACATATAGTATAATGAATGTACTTTTATACTCCACCCCATCCCAGCAGCCCAGGATCACAGCAAAGTAACATAATCTTGCTTCTGTCTAGCCTTGTCATTATACTTTAAAACCTATACTGCATGCTTGATAACCTGTGGCTACAAATGACACTGTTACCAGCTCTGTCAGCGTTCATGACTCTCTCGTCCACAGATTCTCACATTCAGCCTGCATTAGTTATCTCTGTGGAGGATGAGTATACTTTTTTTAAAAGACAGCAAATTAAGAAACAGTTGGTCCAAATGAGGTTTCACCCTCCAGTTTAAAAGCATGTGCTGATCAGCTGGCTACTGTTTTTACTCGGATTTTTAAGAAATCATTAGAGCTGTGTGAAGTTCCCTTATGTTTCAAACAAGCCACAATCATTCCAGTGCCTAAAAAATCCACTATAACAGGACTGAATGACTACAGGCTGTTGTTTTGACATCGGTGGTCATGAAGACTTTTGAGAAGCTGGTGTTAGCTCACTTGAAATATATTACAGCTCTCTCATTGTAGCCCCTTCAGTTTGCTTATCAAGAGAACCAGTCAGTAGATGATGCAGTTAATATGGGCCTGCACTATATCTTGCAACATCTTGACAACCCAGGGACATATGCAAGGATTCTGTTTGTGGACTTCAACTCTGCATTTTATACAATAATTCCAGAACTTCTTCAATTGAAACTTTCCTAGCTTTCCATTCCTGCTTCCATCTGTCAATGGATCACCACAATTTTCTAACCAATAGAAACAGCAGGTGAAACTGGGGAAATTTACATCTAGCTATTGCACAATGAATACAGGTACCCCCCAGGGATGTGTGCTCTCCCCACTGCTATTCTCCCTCTACACTAATGACTGCACCTCTAAGGACCCCTCTGTCAAACTTATTAAATATGCAGATGATACAACTATCATCAGGCTCATCGGGATTGGTGATGAGTCTGCATACAGATGGGAGGTTGAGCAGCTGGCCCTTTAGTGTAGTCAGAATAATCTGGAACTGAACACTCTTAAAATTGTGGAGATGAGAGTGTACTTTAGGAGTGGTACTACAATATTATCCCCCCTCTTTATATTTAATACTGCTGTGTCAGTTGTGGAATCCTTCAAGTTTTTGGGATCTGTAATCACGTGGGACTTGAAGTGGGAGACCAATGTAGGCTCCATCATAAAAAAGGCACAGCAGCGAATGTACTTTCTGTGACAACTGAGGAAGTTCAACCTCCCATAGGAACTGTTGATTCAGTTCTATACAGCAGTCATTGTGTCTGTTCTCATTTCCTCCCTAACAGTGTTGTTTGGAGCTCTATTTAATCATGACAAAAATATGTTACATCGAATAGTCAGGTCTGGTGAAAATATCAGTGATGCTAGTTTGCCCTCCTTACCAGACCTGTACTATTCCAGAGTCATGAAAAGGGCAGGGAAAATCATCACCAACCCTTCATATCCAGGCCACCATCTTTTTTAACTATTACCATCAGTCAGGCGTTATAGATTAATATGCACCAAAACAAGCAGATATAAGAACATTTTGTCCCCCCACAGGCCATCAAGTTCATAAATGGTTAACTCAGCTTATTAGGTTGGGGAATTCTTTTTCCCAAGCCTCAGACAGCTTTGCAGTATTGTTTACATATTGTTAATACTTGTTTCTTTCAGAGATTATTTAAGTATTTCTGAAACTGAGTTGCACTTTGCACCTTGTATGTATATGTATATGTACATTTACTTTTTTGTCTTGTTCTTAATAGATGTGTGTATGTCATTTGTCTTTTTCTTAGTAGTTTTATGTATTTTGTTTATGTAATTCATACTTGGCCAATAAATGTGATTCTGATTCTGATTTACTATATAGCATGTTTTATACCAATACTGATAAGAACAAAATTGGTTTACTTACAAATATGTGTAATTTTCCATTTACTGTCTTTCTGAACAGTAATTACATAAAAGTAGAGTATATACTTTATAGTCCACTCACAAGTGTATCAGAGTCAGCAAAAGTCCAATCATTCATGACCACTTTTTCTTATAAAGCCACTTTTCACAAGTATGACTAATGCTTTATAGTTTCCCATTTATTCACTAATTTCAACATTGCTGGTCTTCATCCTGTTCATCTCCATTTCTAAACACCAAGGCCAAGGTACTGTTGAATCTTCTAGTCAACTCCTGTGCTTTTTTCTGTCTTATTTGTATTTCCCTTTGGAAGCTTGGAAAAGGATTCACTAGCAAAGTCTCATATAAGCTTTATCGTCAGAAGAATGCAAAACACAGTTCCATTCTTTTTGCTGGCTCATATTTTCTTGGATATTTTTTTTATTTCCTCCTCAGGCTGTTCTGCATCTAAAAATGTATTTGATCCTCCAGGTAAAATATTCTGAAGACAGATGGATATAGCAACTTTAATCTCACATCCATTATTGCTAGGAAGAACTTGCTTTTCTTCTGCCTGGTGTGCAGTAAATAATCATTTTCTATAAACATTCTGCTGTCTCCAATTTTTAATGCTTTTCATTTCTGTTACAGTTTTGACAGAATTTACTCTTTCTGCTGGTATGATTACTTCTTCACTCTTATAGTCTTTGCTGCTTTCTCATGGGCAGGTTTGGAACAAACACTCAATGTGTCATTTCAATTGATAAATTCTGTTGCAGAATACCAGTCCATTTGCTTATTTACACTTTTATAAAGTAATACAGACTGTCTCTTCCAATGTTTCTGGTAAGCAGAACATTTCCAGTTTTCTCTGCATGCTCTGTATTGCAGCTATACCATTTTTTGAAACAGCTCTTCTTGAGAACTCTCATACTGAGCTAGTATTTTCTTTATTTCAGTCTCTGTTTTATCAGTTCCTCTGAATAGCTACTTAAAGCTTCTTCTATGTTTTCAGCCTTTTATTTAAATTGATATACTCCTTTAATGTTTCATTTATTTTAATCACCTCTGAGTATATTTTCATTTATTTTTCCTCTACATTAATGAAAGCCACCTCTTGTACCAAAGCTGAAGCGAGAACTACATTTTGCTGAACAGCACCAGGATTCTTCCTAGCCAGAGTTTTTTTTTTCTTCACTTCTAGTTGATTTTCTTTCAGGTTCACTTAATTTCTTCTTTGCTGGCATATAGGTGATGTACTTACCATCCAGTAACTGAATTGTACACAAATGAAAATGCCATTAACTATTTCAAGTTTCTGCTTTCGCACTGGGAGAGTTGAAATAAAGCTGTCTGTCCATCAGTGTGCAGCAGTGTATGGCCATTTGGAAGTCTAAGTGTATTGCTTTGAATACTGAGTCTCACATGAGGCACAGAGGGAGAATTAGCCAGATTTTAGCATTGAAGTGTCAGTCATGATTGATATAATTGAGGTGCTGACCGACTGACTTTAAGAATATGACCGTGTGCAAGGAACAAACATGGAAACCAGGTCATGGAGTAACCTACAGTGATTACACAGTCAAAGGCACCAGGGAATGAGAAAAATAAAACACTTTATAAATTGCACTCACATAAATGATCTAGCTTACCTTAATGCATTTAAGCTAAGTCAGTTAGGTGTTTTATTTAGGATGGTATGGCTTGTATGATGACTGAGTTTTCTTGAATATCATGCCCTAATATATATATATATATATATATATATATATATATATATATATATATATATATAAACATGCTCTGTTGAAACATATCTATTAACATTGTTTAGTGTGTGCACAAACTAGCCTTTTCAGAAAACTGAAGGTTAAAATAAAGCAGCCTTTAAATTACAACCCAGTAAGATTATGTCTCTCTCTGTCTTCCCTTTGTATTTAATTCATGTTGATCAGGTGATCTACACTTAGAAACAATAAATCATTCAGTAATATTCAATATCTCACAATGTTTTATGTGCCATGATCTGATGCAGAGAAAGCTCAGGAGAAGTACTTCAGAAGTGACTCTATAATTACTACACATGCTTTAGAAAACAGATTGATATAATAACAAACTCCACTTAGTCATGTATTGCTCAAAAGGGGTATATTGATAGGCAAGAAGAATGTTCTGAAAAATAAAAGTGTGCCTACTTATGACAATGAATTTGTGCAACACAGAAAATGAAATCAAAATGTCATAATTTGTTTTTACTCATTTTATAGTTTTAATGATGAGATATACAATTTGCTTCCAACACTTCAAGGTCTTCAAAACTGCACATCACTTAATATGGTACTGCAAGTCATTCATATCATAAAAACAGTATCTTCTCATCCATGCTGTTTCTTTTTTAATGTTTTAGTGGTGCACTGAAAAATATGTCTCCGGCATGGCAACTACTCTTGACTGCACATTAATTAATGGGCCACTGTAATTCCTTCATTGCACTAGTTCAGGTAGTTTCTGGTCCCTAGTGCACAGATTATCAGTAAACTCTGATTAACCTCTGCATTATGGGACTAGAGGTTACCTGAATTATCAAAATGAAGGAATTACAGTACTGCATTGATTTGTTTGTAGTTGGGAAACTCTGGAGAGTTGGAAACAGGTTTTACTGCTTATCACTAAAAGACATATGGAAAAGAAACAGCATGCACAAATTGTAGGAAACTGATGAATATTAAAGGAAAAATAAAAAGACTGCAGATTTGGATGAGGAAAGGAACAGCTGTGTGTTACATAGCCTAACATGTATATTCTACCTTTATAAATTATACTCTAATATACACTGCAAAACATCAAAGTCACAGTACTTGTGATTATTTTGTGCTTGTCACATTAAACAGCAACACTATGACAAATAAGTCCTCCAATGCTTCCTTCACACTTATCATTCAGTAAAATGATACACAGCACGTCTGCAATGAAAATAGATTGTTAGAACTTAGCTTGCATTGCATAAGCGTCTGATTTCATGACATTACTGTCATATGACATTCTGTCTGAGAATAAGGAATTTGCAGAAAAATAAGTGAAAGCCAGAAATATTTTGCTTGTTCACAGCACTTGGGATGCTGTGAAATCTAATGACTCTGGGAAAACTCTGAGAGGTAAATACATGGCTGTGTACTGCCATATAATGTCATTTCAAATTGCAAATACAACACAGATTATTGAAATAGAAGTTACAATGACATGGATTGCCATCTTTCAACTGCACTGTAATCAGTGATTCTCACAAAAAGGCTATCAAAAGATGCTCTACTATTACTAAATGCCACTCTCTGATACATGGCTTAATAACATACCACTTGTATTTCCTTTTCTTCATGTAATGAAAAATTACTCAGTTATTCAAGACTTCAATCCATTAACTTGATTTCCTTAAACATATTTTTTATTTGTTCAGTTCCCTGTACAATTGTTTTTAGCATATTCTCAAATAAGTCATGACATTACATTTTAATTCATATCTTAGCATTGAAATTAGTGTGTCAGATATTCAATGCCCTGCAAATAACAGTAAGTGGAAAAGCTATTTCATATAAAAAGGCAGTCAAATAAATGCATAATAAAATCAAAATAAAAAAATATACAGATACCTATTTATTGAGCAAAATAATGCACTCCAGTGTGGGTATGTCTGCAAAATAATAAACCGCCCATCTGTCTGTAGCATTGGCTTTCACAAGATCCATGGGACATCTACTTCTTCCTTGCATCTCATGGCCCATGTGGCTTCTATTGCTTCCCTGCAACTCCCACCTCATTGGGGATTATTGCTTGTATAATATGAGGACTAACCTCAGGGACAAAAATCTGTTTTATAGCACATACCATGACACAAAATATCATCAATATTCAGATGTCTGGATATATCCAAGGGTGTACTCCACTACATACCAGAAAAGGCATCACAGATGGTCACCATGTTGCCATGCTGCTCATGATAACATCAAAACACGGCAACAATGTTCAGTGTCTGTTGTGGAGCTATCAGAGCTATATAGCATGATCAGGAAGACAGAGTGGTAAAAATAAATAGGTATGAGTGACAGACGATGCAGCCATATATCATAGTCAGGTAAGACAACACTGTGAAACACACACCTTTGAATATGACAAGCCACATACAGCAATACCCAGACTAAACAGTGATAATACAGTGTTGCCCTCCAACAGCAGTACATTGCATGACTAATGGAAAGAAACAATTAGTTGTCCATATTGAACATCATACATAACAGTAAAGTATGAGTTACTTGTAAAACCTGTTGCACACAACATAGCTAGTAACACATCCTGATGTATACATAGGAAATATCACCACGTGAATTCGCCTACAAGGTACATCACCAAAGATAACCACACTGTTATATGTTGTGGCATGCAGTAATTGTGCACAACATATGGTGCCATTGTACAGGTAGGATATCATCATACAGAAAACTAGCATGTGAAGGTAGCTGTATGATAGTCATTATCACATAAAATCTAGGACCGTGTAGTGTATGGTAACATATCTGCACAAACATAACCTGAATGCAGGGGTCATGCACTAACACTGATAACACATAGCATATTCATGTATAACAGTGTTGTACAACACACTATAAAGCATACAGCAGTATGAGTAATGACAAATATGTCCAAGACTGGCCAAACTGAAACATACCACAAACAAGTCTCACACTGCATGCCTTATGTGGAATGTCACACATAAGGCAATGCTATGATGCCTGGGTTATTGCTGCACATGAGTCAGAGGTAAGAATGTGTTCAATCACAGAGAGTTTCAATGACAGTCAGTTGCACATCAGACACAGAACATGCAGCATTGTGTTGGATATTGTAACATAGGTATATATTTGTGTGGAATTAAGTAGATAAGGGAAGGCACACATGGGAAGTGCATGTCATGCATGTCAGCAAGAGGATAACAAAGAAAACCTTTTCTACAGAAGTGCATTTGGTGCCAAGGGTGAAGCATGTGCAGTACCATATTAAAATGCTTTTAAGTAACACAGGTATCCATACAGAGGCCTACCTATGCATGTAGGTCAGGTAGGCAACAAGGAAATGTGTAATATAGCAGTCAATGCCGGATGACTAAGCTAACATAAGTAGGGTCTGTAGTGTAGTGGTAACAGGCAGAAGGTCCTGGGTTTGATCCCCAGTGGAACCATTTTGTTAGAAAAGGGTAATTAGGGGTAAGCAAGTTCTTCCTTCAGTGTGAAAGAGAATATTAGAATTGACTTCAGGAGTGAAACCCATGAAAAGATTATCAAAACAGATGTTCTTGTAATAAGAAGCATATGAACACATTTGTTGACAATGCAAGCATAACTGATATGAGTTTTTATGTGGGAGGATTGGCATAATGGTTAAGGTTATACAGCATGGCACTCTCAAACAAATCATGTCACAAACCACCAGGAAAAGAACTACCAAAATAATGTTTTAAGTGCTTTCGTTCTTTTTACTATTAAGAACATCATCAGAATATAACAATCATGTCATACCTTAGTGTTTTGCTCATTTATTACTGTGTTTTGGTTTCCTTAGTCTTTTAGTTGTTTTGTACATTTATTATTGTGTTTTGGTTTACTTAGAGGTGAGAGTGCTATGCTGGGTATTTCTAAGTCTTTTAGTTGTTTTGTACATTTATTATTGTATAATGGTTAAGGTATTTACCTTACAGACACAAAGTGCAGGGTTTGATTCTTCCATGAGATAATTAACTAGGTTGAAAATGGCCCACAAAAGGGCAGTTAGTCTAGTACTAACCTATGAATCTATGAACATGTAGTTAAGCATAAAAATACCCAGTATATGTCAACTAGCAAGCAATGCACACATGGAGCCACGGAAAACGTTACACAGAGCATTGTTGTCAGAAATAGCTGAACTAATATGTAAGACTGACAACTATGTACAACATATTACAACTTGAAAGTAGTCCCTTAGGTGAGATAAATAATCAAAAATATCCTGTGGCATCAGAAATTTGAAAAACCGCTAACAAATGGATTAGTCAGCGACCAGCATAGTGGTCATCATTGACACACAGTCAGAGTGACACAACAAGACACACATCAGATCAACTGTCAGTGTTTCTCTAACACAGTCTAGGGTGCCTAATCTGATGTCTCACACCATGGTACTGGCTGGCCCTGCCATGTCTGGAAACACTTATCCCACAGTGCTGTATCTATGACCTGGATATGGTGACACTAGCATTTGGGACTCAGTGTGGATAAGAGCACTAGTGCAGTATATCTGTCTGGTTGTGACTGTTGGGCTCATAGTCAATTGAACAATAGCAGATGTGCATGCACATTGCAGCACAGATATTGGTGTTAGAGGATCATATGTGGGTCTAATGAGAAGGGATCTGTCTCTTCCCACTGCAGATAATCTGCTCAGTACAGTTAAAACACATAACACCCAGTTCATACTATCGCACTGCACTAGCACTGCCATAACAAGGCTTTCAGCAAAGCATGTGCCAGATACCACACTGCCATGCTGTGCATACGATGCATTCATGACCTTCCCATGTCTGTGCCCCTGACCTTCATGTAACCCATGTAACTGGTGTGCTACATGATTGGTGGAACATGCAAATGCAAACAGACCAGAACCTTGACATCACTGTGAATGTTCATGTGCCTGTAGTAGTAAGAAGACATCCTCTGATATAAGTCCATGCACATCGGCCACACTCCCACATACTGTCTATTGGACAGTATCAGTCCATCATGGAGAAGAGTCACCATCAGTACCAGAATCTACATGGGACAAGGGTCTTGATCATCAATATGTTTGGCATAAGATGTCCCCACATCATCAGAACAGCCAGCCACACTATCCTCCCTTATTGTAGGCTACACCAGGAACCACATATTTGTACCCTTCTGGGACAGACAATGATCCAAGTGCAGTGGCCCATGTGCCAATGGCCATACTTTCAGAGTGAGATACATCATATCCCACCTCAGGATCAGTGAACAGGCTACTGGAGGAGGCAGGTATTCGATGTGCTGCAAAAAGATACAAGTGACATGTCATACACATTCAGAGAAGTCAAATGAGGCACCATAGGACTGACATATTGGACAACTATAAAAATACAATGCTTATGATGATATGAACTTACCAGGACAGCATGGCTGTGGGTGATGCATGAACCCTATCAAGCAAATATGACAAAAAATGTGATTCTAACTATTAAAACCTACCTGAAACAATCTCTTCTGACTCCAGCACTGGTGTTGAGGGTTAAAATGCCACTATCATGTAAAATGAGAAATGTACCAAACAACTCAGTATTAAACACATATAAGGTATTGTAGCATTCAAACTGAAGTAGAAGACGCAGAAAAGAGGATATACCTATACCAGATGGGCAGCAATGCTGTGCAGATTCCATGTGTCCTATTCAAGTAAACAAGGTCACATCAGTCATAAAAGTCACAAATATAATTAACATTGAAATTCAGCAACAATACAGACTGCCTTACCAGGTACAACCTCTCTGGTCATGGAGTGTATCATATGACATAAAGAGGAACCTGTGTTATAAAATGGTATAAGAGGATGCAGAGGCAAGCACCAGCTATGGATCACACTAACAGAATGTGGAGACATTTATCTGACAAATATTGTGGATGCTGTGATGATGTTCCTGGGTAGGGAACAAGCCAATATGAATATCATAGATCACAAGCATACTAAACAGTGTTGCAGTATAACAACAATATGAATAATGTTACCAGATCTGTCTGTACCTAATGTTTCACAATTCACGGTGTGCAAACCTGTATCTGTAGGTTAAAATGGCATGCAAACAACATGTGAGTATACTCCTAAGACATAAAAGGAGGCAGAGTTAAACAACAGCTATGGATTACATTAACAGAATATGGAGCTACTTACATGACAAATGGTACCTCTGTTCCGATGTCGATAGGGCTATGGAAGTGAAACACACAACATTACACATGTTGCTGACAGTATTATCTATGCACTGTGTAGATAACATGCTATAACACTTAACTTGTACATCTGCATCATAGGTTCATAGGTTGGTACTAGGCTATCGTCCCTAGGGCCTGTACAAGGCTAGCCATAACAATTCCCTGGCTATTTCTTCCCTGGGCCCCTGTCTAGTAGGGTGATTGATGTGATCCCTGGGGTAAATTTCCTATCTCCCATCCAGTCATCAAGGTTCCTTTTGAAGAGGGCCAAGGAGGCACTCTGCTTGACATGTATGGGCAGTCTATTCCAGAGTATGGGGAGTCTCTGGGTCAGGAACCTATCCCTCCAGCATGTTTTGTTCATTGTGATGACAGGGTTTAGGTCCCTGGAGCGTGTGGCTCTGATGGATTGGGATTTCTTTAAGTGCAGCATGTCCAACAGCTCTGGGTTTGACATGGCATTGTATGTTAAGCACAGATTGCCTCTTAGTAGACAATATGCAACAGAGTATATCTTAGGTTCATAGGTTCATAGGTTCATAGGTTCACAAACCCAAACTGGGTGGGGTCAGACTGATCTGGAGTTCTTTTAGTCGGTAAGCATAGGGCATCTGCTTTAGGCTTGTGATTATTTTAGTGAGGTGTTTCTGAGGGCTTTCCAGTTGTTGCAGATGTGTTGGGAGGTACATACCAAATGGGGTGTTGTATCCTATGATGGGTCTAATGAGGAATGAGTACAGTGGGACAATTACCTCCTTTTTTCTGGATGAAAAACCTTAGTGATGAGTATGCCACATAGAAGGATTTCCTGACTGTTGTGGGGATGTGGTTATTGATGGTGTGACCACTGCCCACCTGTGTTCCTAAGTCTCTTATCATACTTTCAGTGTTTAGTGTACTGCCACCTATGGGGTAACACAAAGGGGATAACTATACACTTCTTGGCAATGAGCTTGAGCCCATGGCTCTGGCACCAAGCATCTGTTTCTGTAAGGCCCTTTTGTAGAATATCCACATCATTTGGGGATTCAGTAATGGCTCCCAGTTTGCAGTCATCTGCGAACTTTGTTAGCCAGAGTCCCTTAGTGTTAGCCTGTACTTCAGAGAAGTAGATGCCAAACAAGAACAGTCCCAGGACTGAACCCTGAGGTACTCCACCTGTCACTTGTATGGAGCTGGATTTGGAGTCGGCTACTTTTACAGTGTGGGTTCTGTCAGTAAGCCAGTTGACAACCCATCGAGTGATGTAGGGATTTATGCCCAGCTTAATGAGTTTAGCTATGATTCCAGAGTGGGGATTGGTGTTGAAGGCCTTGTCGATGTTCAGATAGGCTGTGTGGACCACCTTACCCTTGTCCACAGCTCTGGAGACTGATTCAAAGAAGTCAATCAGGTTCAGGAGACATGATCGGCCCTTCACAAACCCAAACTGGGTGGGGTCCAGTGTTTGAAGGTTACCAATGTCTTTGCTTATAAGTTCCATAATAATACATTCTATGGCCTTGCAGATCAAGCTCATCAGACTGATGGGACAGTGTTTCCCAGGATTCAAGGTGGATCCCCCTTGTGGAGTGGGATAACTGTAGCTGTGCGCCACTCAGTGGGCATGAAGCCTGAGGTGAGGCTATGATTAAACATGACACTTAGATGAGGTGCCAGTTCATTTTGTAGTTCATGTTGTACACAGCCCAGGATGTTGTCTGGTCCCATGGATGCTGTTTTCTCAGCTTTGGAGAGTGCAGTTTCTACCTGTGTGGCCCTGATTACCAGAATTTGGGAATTTTTCAGTATTGAGATGGGCCCTTTTGTGGATGAGAGGGGGGTGAAGTTGGCACTGAATCGATCTGCCATGATATTGGCAATATCCTTGGGATCAGTATATTTAATGCCATTCTGTTGTATCTCAGAGCAGATCTGAGCATTGCCATTTAGATTCTTGACATAACTATAGAATGCCTTGTGGTTGTCTTTGGAATCTTTGGCAATTTTATTTTTGTAACTAGCTTTGGAGGATTTTATGAGGGATCTCAGCTTCTTAATGACGCTAGTAAGGGAGTTGTTTGCATCCTGGGATTTTCCTCTTTTCTGCAACGGTTTCTTCCTTCTGTTGTATAGTTTGTTTATGACAGGGGACCACCAGATTGACTTCCTTTTTTTGGAGGAGAGTGTCTTGGTTCTATTTGGGATGGCATGATTCATGCACGAGTGGATGTGCTCATACAGTGCTTTAGTCTAGGATTTGGCAGTCGAACTTTCAGTTCCCATCTGCATGGGTGTCATGAAGTTTGTCACTTCTGACTTTAGTAGCATGAAGCTGGCCTTGGAGAAGTTTTTTTACGGATGTTTCCTTACTGGGGGGTGGGGGTGGGATGTGGATGTCAAAGGTGATTAACTTATGGTCAGACCTAACCAACAAGGGGGTGACCACTGGTGTGCAGCATTGATTTCCCATGTTGGTAATGACCAGGTCCAGGATATTGGAGCCCCTGTTGGGACTATGGATTAGTTAAAGCAGGGCATTGGAATTTATGAATTCCAAGAACCGTTGGGCGAAGGTGTTAGTACATGAGTAGTTTTCTCAGTTAATGGCAGGGTAGTTGAAATCACCCAGTAATAAGGTGTTTGGTTGTATCTTAATATTTTCCAGTATGTTTAGAAAGGTGTAGTGAGAATCTTGGGGCATGGTGGGAGATCTGTAGCAAGCTACTATTTGGATTGCAGTCTTACCTAGTGTTAGTTGCACCTGGAGAATTTTTAATGCATTGTGTTGGGCAACTAGCCTGGAGGTGTGAATAACCTTGGTGAATATGGACACTCCTCCACCTTTAGTATTTCTTTCCTGGTTTGGTGGCCAAAAAGTGTGGTAAGAGCTGTAGCCTGGTATTGCAGGGGGTGCTCTCTGGACCCTTGAACCAGGTCTCAGTTAATGCACACATATTGATGCTCTCCATTTTTAGGAGTGCCTCGAGAGAGTGCATTTTGAGGTTTAGACTTCTAGTGTTGAGTAGCATTACCTTCAGATTTTGCATACTTGTACCTATTATGGTGGTGGTTTTGTCGTTTGAGCCTTGCCTAAAAAAGGCACTATAGGGGTGGCAAGAGCCTTAGCTAGTAACCTAAATCCCAGGGGCAACAGGTGCAAACCATCTCTGGCAAAGCATCATGGTTTGTCGATCATGTCATCCCAGGCAGACAAATACTGGATCACCTTTGAATGACACCAGAAGCTTAACCAATTGTTGAAGTCAATCATTCTGTCCTTATACTGTGGTATCATTCTGGGCGATGGCAGCATGCTACTCAGGGCTAGGGTCATACCTGCCTGGGTCACATGATCCGAGAGCTCTTCCATGTCTCTTTAGTGAGGTACATCTCAAGTCATTAACTCCAACATGAACAATGACAGAGTTGTATTTGTACTTGTTGTGGAGTGACTTGAGTGCATGAGTTATATGGTGGATCCTGGTACCTGACAGGCAGCTGACTGTAACTTTTTCCTTGTTCAGCCTGGTGAGTGGGACATCAGTGTGCCTCACTATAGAGTCACCTATGACTAAAGTGTTGGGTATGTTGCCTTGTCTTAGGGGCTGTTGTTGGGTGGTACACTGGTGTTGTGAGCTATGTGATACTTTGGTTGTGATTGTGTTTATTTGCATTTCAGCTTCGGAAGTCCTTGTTGCTTGGGCAGGTTAATGTTAAGAGCCTCTGCATATGTGGGTTTAGTGTTGCTATGTGTGGGTGTTGGTGTTGAGGGTTTTGAAGGGCTATGTGTTGCTTGATATGTAGTGCAGGTGTTAACCTTCTCCTCTTGATTGCCTAGCACAATCTTGGCTGGAGAGAGAGCTTTGCTTCCAGTTTGGCTATGTAAGTGCATCTCTCACAGGTTGTAGTGTTGGGTGGTAGGAGGAAAGGGTTGTCTGTGTACATGAGGCAATTGCTGCATTGCCCCAGTATGCCCAGATTCACCAGGTGGACAGGAGAAATCACGGGAAGCTGACCCTTGGACATGCCTGGTTAGGTGCTTTTTTTCCCCTTACCTTGGCAAGGTACTTTGCAATTATAGGCTGTTTAGTTCCTATGATTAATTTCTCCTTATTAACAAGGATAGCTGAGTGATTGTATCAGTTTAAGGCTGCCTAGTGCTTTCCAGCAGGGTTTAGAGCAAGTGCTAGTCACAGTGACTCCAACCAGAAAGAGTCAGTAATCAATGCATTCTGCTCCTACTCTCACCAGGATCAGAATATAAGCACAGATTCCAAGCTGTCACCTATAAAGCAGTTATTAAGCTTTCTGGTGATCAGCAGTCTCCAGGAAATAATGTAACTGCACTCCTTCTCTCACCAGGAGAAAACAGAAGCACTAATCCCAAGATGACTACTGAAAGGCAGAATGCGGGCTCTCCTATAACTGGTCGTCTTGCAATAAATGGTAAAAGGTAAGATAACAAATATGGTTTATCCTAAACACTGCTGTGTGCACTAGAGGAATTAGATGTGAAAGTAGGCAACTTAAGTTTTACCTGTCTAAAAAGTTAAGTTTTAGTGAAGAGTCACTATTTTTAAAACAGCAAGATAGATTGAAAGGGGTGATCACTTTTGTATTCTAGTACTATAAATACAGTAGGATGGCCAATACATTTAAATAGTTGAAGGGGAATGATTTCACACAATGATAATTTTGTGCTTGCTCACACAAGCCAGTAAAAGCAGATAGAAAATTAGATATATGGTCAAATTAACATAAGGGGCAGGCAACTAGAAAGACAGTGGTGTTTAAGAACATAACAGTAACTGGGTGCGAGGGTGGGAAAAATTATTTCTGCCTGACTCACAAGAGACAGAGCTGTGGTCTCTTTTCAAGTTTTAATGTGCAGTTAAAACAAAATACAAGTAAAACACAAGGTAAAGAAAACAATTCACAGTATTCAAAATAGAAAAAGGCAAAAAAGTTATACAAAATACAACAAATAAAGAGCAAACTAACCTTTCCTTCACAGCAAAGTGTAGCAGAGTCTGGGTGAGTCTTTCTAGTAAAGCTCTGAAATGTTTTATTTTATCCCTTAAATAGAAGGTTTAGTTCCTAGCTCCACCCCCTCAGTTCACAGATGATTAACCTTAACTGACCTCTTCTGTCTTATGTGTGAGTCTTAATTGACCTGTTCTAATTTCTGCTTGACTCACAAGAGACAGAGCTGTGGTCTCTTTTCAAGTTTTAATATGCAGTTAAAAGCAGAATACAAGTAAAACACAAGGTAAAGAAAACAATTCACAGTATTCAAAATAGAAAAAGGCAATAAAGTAATACAAAACACAACAAATAAAAAGCAAACTAACCTTTCCCTTACAGTAAAGTGTATCAGAGTCTGGGTGAGCCTTTCTAGGTGTGTTGTCATGGTCATGGTGTTGTCCTGCTCCTGTAACACAGATACATAACGTATGAAATGTGAATAAAAGTACTTCAATGAGATTCTGTGTATACCTCAGTCTTTGTAAACATTGGATATATATGTACGACCTGGAACAGCTGCCTCACTACCTTCTCGTGGGTATCCAATGATCCTGACAGGTGTTATGATATGATGAGAGGCCAGGAACATTATTATCTCTTCAGGAGGGGGGAATGGTAGCCCACCCCTAGTGTCATTCCTCGCCCTCTCATAGCAACAGAGTCTAGCTGTATGGAGGCTCATGTCAGAGCAACATCGCCAAAGGGTCTCCCTGAATCTGTTATGCCCATGCACAGCATTGATCATGTTTCTGAGATCCATCCACACTTGCTGTCTCAAACAGCATTGCCCTCCCATCCTTTCAAGTTCTGTTCATGCTGGTGCAGAGCCTCTATAATTATTTAATTTTCACATGGTGAAAAATCGACCCTCATATTGTGGTTGGATATCTGAAAACAGGGTGATATGCACATCTTGGATTTTATAAAGGGTTTCACATATTGACATGCCAGTGTTTGAAGCATATGTCAAATAAATGCCTCACATTTACAGTGCATTTGTATACAAACCAATCTGTGAGTGTATTACTGTAATGTATAAATAAGCTGAAAGAACATATATGAATAGCAAATCCATCTAACCTAGCATAATTAACATACATGTGCACATCTATTAATCCATTCCATGTGCTTGAATATACTATATGTACAGAAGAGAGATTTGAACTGATGTTAATGGATAGTTTGAGAAGTAAAGGCCAAACACGTAACCAATGTGCCACAACTTCAGTAGTACAAAAATGGTGTCACTACAATTGCATGCACATCCAACAACATCTACCATTTCTACCTCAAGCATGTTGGATGCTTCACAAATGTCATTGCAGTCAATGACAAAAAGCATCACAGATGTGACCTTTATGATATGGCAGAAATCACATCTATTGACAATTTCCAGAAACACGGCAGTAAAACACAAGCTTATGAAATGAACAGATATGCAGTCATGGCTATATATTATAAAAACAAACAACATAAATGCTGAGCCTGAGCCATCACTATATTATTAAGCATCAGACATTATCTATAAATCAGTCCCTGAAAATACAAAATGAGAACAATCCCGTAAGTCATCATTATCTGTAAACTTACTTCAGCCGTTATAAGTTAATCTACAGTACCTACAGATATGAGCAGATTCTTTCTGTATCTGTAGTTCAGGGGGGCTGGTTTGCATGTTGCCATACAGCTGCATATGGGGAAAATCTACATGAAGTTGATGGGCATGTACTCATATGCATGCATATTAGGGAAGTCTATCCCCATCCCTTATGTAACAGACATATTGCAACACAGAGAATTACGTATAACGTAACCATGAAAATATGTTTTAGTGTTGTTTCAAAGAACACTATGAATATAGGAAAGTTATAATAGTACTGTAGTCCACAACAGCAGGACAAGCAGGTGCCAGCTTATCTTTGAGAAGACAGCTTTCAAAAAGCTACATCTTACAGTGAGGTTAGTTAAGTGCACACACCTTTTAAGTACCATTTATGCCTTACATATTTAGGGAGGTCCTTTATCATTCAATGTTTTGAAATTCCATTAGCAAATGTCCTTGCAAGTTTTTGAAACTCGACACATTAACTAGCAGCTCGACGTAAATGTATAGTGCTCAGAGCAACCACCCAGTTGGTATCAATAAACGAGAATATCTGTAACATGTGCCCAATACCCACCAATAGTCTGCTGTCATCCTATATATGCCGATTTTAAATGTGATATTGATGCAGATTTTTGTCATACCATTGCTATCTGCAAACCGATTGGTACCGCAGTTAGCCTTTTTTGAAAGACCTTCTACCAAAAGTTTCTACACTCACCCATGTATGTCAGCTGAAATGAGACTTCTGTGAGTCCTGGCTCCAAAATGGACCAAAGGACATGACACAGATACTCACTGTCTATGCTGGATGTGAATCGAGGAATCATGCACAGCCAATAAACTCCACCTCTGTAATGACATACACAGGAGGGATGCAGAGGATCTTCACTAGGGGGTTTCAGAGGTTTGATTCCAGCCACCTGATGCCTACAGTAAGTTACATACTCCACACCTTAACACCAATATTATTATATATATATGGAGTAAGCATATGTGTCAGGTGATGCTTTATCCTACAAGTGTATTCCATGGATATCTGTAATATAAATATTACTTTACATGGAAGAATAATAGTTTTAGTCTTTATCATAGGAGGTTACTAAGCTAATGGCTCAAGACCTTTTTGAAGCCTAGCCATTCACACCACAGTTTTTCCAATTATCAATGTCCATAGACTAGAACAGCTATCTATATATATATATATATATATATATATATATATATATATATATATATATATATATGTGTGTGTGTGTGTGTGTGTGTGTGTGTGTGTGTGTGTGTGTGTGTGTGTATGTGTGTGTGTGTGTGTGTGTGTGTGTGTGTGGATATATATATATATATATATATATATATATATATATATATATATATATATATATATATATATATATATAGATTCATTTCATAATCTCAAAATACTGAAGCATCGAATTTCAGTATTTCGAATCTATGAAACCGAATCCACAAAACACCGAAACTACAAAACCCCGAGCCCAAAACCACAAAATTCAAAACACCGAACAAACCGCATACACTATACCATACATACATCACAACACCCACATCACAACATAAACAAACAAAAACACATAAGGAAGGGGGCAAGTCCCCCTGCACCCCCCATGTGGGGGGCCACACCCCCTCTACTTATATATACTAACTCCGAGATCGCACAAACAGGAAACAAAAGCAAACTCACACACGCACATTCCCCAGTCCCTCATACACACATCAAACATATCAGCACACTCAAACACACTCTAACCCCCACTCATATCCCTTACAAAACACTCACTTACCTGACAAAACACCTAGATCCACACACGGCACAGCGCACCATAAACACACAATCCCAGACATCATGTAGCGTAAGGCCATAACCGCTAATTTGATTATGAACTTTTGCTATTTTAAACATTCGGGTTTATAGTCTCGAGATACTGAAATTAAACATTTCAGTATTTCGAGATTATAAACGGCATATATATATATATATATATATATATATATATATATATATATATATATATATGATATATATACCTGTGATTATGGGCATCTATAAACTGCCCCTGTCTATAAGGGTTACAGGTGACAAGCTGGGGTGAATTTCTTTTTCCTATCCATTGGTCCAAATTGTGTTGAATAGGCTTAGGGAGGAGCTCTGTTTCACATGAATGGGGAGTCTGTTTCAGAGAAGCGGTAATCTCTGAGACACATGTCATGTTTTGTTTATGTGACATATGAGGTTTAGACCCTTAGACTGAGTAGCTTGTGCTTTTTGTTTTGTTAATTTGTAGCAGATCCATCAGGGCTGAATCAGAGAATGCCTTGTATGTTAGGCATAGCTTTCCCTGTGCAGTCTGTAGGAGACAGAGTGCTGGAACAGGGCTTTGAGGTGGTCCATTTGAACATATTATTTGCACCCTATATTCTTTTAGTGTTGCAAATGCCTGGTAAGGTGCATGGCAAGGGGTACATTACACTCAGTTATTGGTCTAATGAAGGTTGAGTATAATGAGAATATGATCTCCTAAAATCTGGATGCCATCTCCTTACTTGTAAGTTGTGCCACATTGATGTATTTTCTCACTACCATGGGCATGTGGAGATCAAAGTTCAGGTATTTGTCAACCTGAGTTCCCAAGTCCCTTACCACTATGTCTACTCTTATGGAATTGTTATCAATGTTATAATTTGCAAGACTGGTCTTTTTCCCAAAGGATATACCTATAGATCTTTTTGCACTGAGTTTTAGGACATGGTTTTGCAATCAGTTATTTGTTTATGTGAGTCCTTTCTGCAGGATATTTGCATCATTTGGATTCAAAGATTGCACACAGCTTGCAGTCATCAGCAAATCTGGTCAACAAAGGCCTTCTACATTTGCCTTGACTTCAGACAAGTATATTCCAAACAGGATAGGCTCCAGTACCAAGATCTGTGGATCACCACTAGTAACAGGCCTCTTGGTGAAAGTGAATTTTCCCACCATAGCTTCATCTGACTTGTGAGTCATTTGGCTATCCATCAAGTGACATACAGATTTAGAGTTTGTCTCTAATACCCGAGTGAAGTGTTATATCAAATGCCTTTTCTAGGTCAAGGTACGCAGCATGTACTCTTTTGCACTCATCCATAGCTCTAGTGACCATCTACATGAATTCCTCCAAGTTTAGTAGGCATGAGCTGCTCTTGACAAAATTGAACTGGGATGGGTTCACTGTTTGAAGATTTCCTATTTCTTTCTTTATCAGCTCCACAATAATTCTTTTTATGGCCTTCCATATAAAAATAGTCAAACTTATGGGTCTGTCATTCCCTGGGTGTGTTGATGGTCCACCTTTGTGTAGAGAGTTGATGGATGCAGTCCTACATTCCCCAGGGATGAAACCTGTCTGGAGACTGTTGTTGAATAGAGGTGATAGTGTGCCTGATAGGTCATATTTCAAGATATTTAAGAAGCATCCTGGTATATTATCAAGACCCACTGATGCAGTGCTTTTAGCTCTTTAAAGTGCAGTGAGAGCCTGTTCTTTAGTGATAGTTGGGGGAAAATTTTAGTGGGTATATCCTGGATTGAAATTGGGTGATAAGAGGTGAAACTGGAGTTTAATTTATTGGTCAGTATGTTTGTTATATCCCTGAGTTCAGTACAGGAAGTCCTATTTACTCTTAGATCAACACACTGTTGTGTGTCCTCTTTAATGTTATGCACATAACTGAAAAATGCTTTGTGGTTTCCTTAGCCTGGGAGACCATTGCTGCTTCAAAATTGGCTTTGGTGGACTTGATTATTCACCAGAGTTATTTGTTGAAACTGATGAGGGAGTTTTTGTCTTTTGGGCATAACCCTTACTGTGTTTGGACAGGATTTTTTTTCTTTGATCGTATAACCTATTTATACTTGAGGTCCACCAAAGGAGCTTGTTTTTGAAGTTTATCCTAAGTTTATTTTAGTTTGGTACTTTTGTTTTTATGCAGTTATTTACATGCTAGTACAGGATTACCATAAACACGTCTGCATAGGCTTCTCTGTTCTCTGAGTTTTTGAGGACTTGGACATTAGCTATACCTTCACACAATAGGAGGTAATTAGCCTTGGAAAAGCTCTTAACAGTTCTGGGGTTTGGTGGGAGTTCAGCTTTATTATTTATTTCAAGGCTTATCACTTTATGATCTGATCTGACCAGTGAGGATATGACATGTTCCTTTATATTTGTGAATACCAGATCCAGGATATTTGTACTTCATGTAGGTGTACAGATTAGCTGTTCCAGTGTGTTTGTGTTTACAAAATCCTAGAATCTTTGAGCATGCATGTTAGTGGTTGTGTATGCATCCCATTTTATGGTGAAACAGTTGAATTCACCATGAATATGGTGTTGGGCTGAATTATGAGCGACTCCAGTACATTCAGTTATGTGGGATAGTTATCCTGGGTCACTGCTGGAGACCTATAGCTAGAAAAGATATGATACTGGACTATACCTAAGGTTAGTTGGATGTGGAGTAGCCCAAGCATGTCATATTGTTAGACCAATCTTGAGATGTGCTTACTTTTTTGTATAGACTGATATGCCTCCACCTCTTGTCCCTTAGTAGGTGTAGTCTGCATGTGTGTGTGTGTGTGTGTGTGTGTGTGTGTGTGTGTGTTACTGGCAACCTCTTTGGAGATATCTGTGTTTGTATGTGAGAGCTTTGCCTCCAACGGCATAGTGTAATTACATCTCTCACACACTGTGTCACTGATTAGGAATAAGGTGGTTATCAGAAAACATGAGATAGTTGGTACATTGTCTCAAGATGCCCATTCCCACAAGGTTGTCTACAGAGACAGTAGGAAAGTTTAAATCCATGGCTGTGGATCCTCTGTTGTGGTCAATTATTGGTGGCGAAATTGGGATTTAGAGTTGTTGGGCTAGGAGGAGAGGTCTAGGATTGATCTAAAACAATACTTATGGGGCAATGCTTCTCAGCAGACAAGCTAGCTATGATACATTCAACTAGATACTTTAGGAAATGGTAGATGAAGCTTTTATATGGAAAATTACAACTCTAGGTGCCTGCTTTTATACAGGGCTTTGCAAACCACTGCTGCACAGCTCAGCACCTGTTCTAGGAGATGTGTTAGATAGGAATCCAATCAGTAAACAGTAAAAATTCAGAATAAGTCTATATTTAAGGCTCGGATACTGCAGACATTCACAATTATCTCACTGTTGTGAGTGATGCTACAAGACTAAGGGTTCCAGACTAGTAGAAATGTAATAAATGAGGCTCAAATCTTGCAGCAATTTGTTTGGCTCTCACTATTGTGAGTGTGATACTACAAAACTAGACTGACATCCCAAGATCAAGTAAAATGCAAGCAGAAAAAAAGCAGCAGAAATATAATAAACAGGACTCAGATTAGACAGCAATTCAGAATGATTTCACTGTTGTGAGTGATAGTACAATACTAAGGTTCCCAGACTAAGTAAAATGCAAACAGAAAAAAATGCAGTGGTAATGTAAGAGATGAGGCTCACCCTTCAACAGTTCTCAATTCTCTGGCTTTTGTGAGTTATACCACAAGGCTAAGATCTCAGACCAAGTAAAATGCAAGCAGAAAAATGCAGTAGAAATATAATAAATGAGAGCCAGCTCCTGCAGGAATTCAGAAGTCTCTCACTACTTTGAGTTATACTACAGAAATAAGGTCCCCAGACCAAGTAAATTACAAACAACAAACATCAGTAGATTCAATTAAACTAATGAGGCTCAGATCCTGCAGCAAAATACAATTCTCCCATTACTGTAAGGGACACTACAAGACTAAGGTCGCAAGCAAAGTCAAAACTGCAAACAACTGACTTTTCATGAAAACAAGGTAAAGGTAAAAAAGAACATTACACAATTCAGATTAACACTCTGAATCTTGCAGTGTGCAGTAGATGAAATGGGAATATATGGAAAAGAGGTAACTCAAGCTTCAAGAGTCTAAACGAAGTACCTTACCAACTTGAGCTATCAGTGCCCAGTAGAAATAGCATGAGGAGGGACTTAAAAACTTGAATTTAAAGTATGGGCAAGCAGCTCGAAATGCACCAAGTTTAAAAGTGCAACAAGAGTTGGGCAGGTAGATGGGGAAAAAATCCGAAAATAACTGCATTCAAACAACAATTTTAAACTCAGAAATGTTGCAGCTGAAGAGAAATGTAGGTAAGAAAACTGTTTCTCTGTTCAAACCACTAATTAGCTAGATTTAATTTCTATTCAGTCAATGAATGCAAAAGGAATGTTTCCTACCTGACCCTAGCCTACAACTTGTAAGACTTCAAGAAAAAACTTTGCAGTAAAACAAAGTTTAAAAAAACAACAAACTGTAATATAGTAATACCAAAATCAAAAAGTAATGGCAATATCCAAATCTTAAATGTGGAAAATCCAAAAATCAGTGCAGTCAAACAACAGTTTTAAACACAGAAGTCTTGTAGCTGAAGGGAAATACAAGTGAGTATTCACATGTTGACACATTCCCCCAGATGCACTATCCTCCCGTGCAGGTTTAGATTACTCCTGCATGGACGTGACCATTTAGTAGCAGAACAGTAGCGCACCATGAGTATTAATGAAGGCGTGCTGCCTGAGCTCCTAATCTTACACGGAGAGTGTAAGAGTGCAGGGGGCATGTCTGAGAGCAGAGCTCTCAGAATATACACGCCCCTGCAATGAAGAACAGCAGACAAATCATAAAAGAATGAGCAAGACCGCTCATAGGTGTACGCATAGCCCTAGTAACATCCCCCGCATGTGTACAAGAGCATTAGTTAAAACAACAAATATAAAGATTTTTTTTTTATGAAACAGATTAAATTTAACTGTAGGTGCGCAGGTTTGCCCATCACTTAGCTACGGTTAATGCGGCTTAAATGGCAGAAGAGGATAAAAAGCAAGATATATGCAAATGAAGCAGTGCAGTAATGTAATAGTGTAGTGGGCAAAGCATTCGCCTTATGAGCAGTCATTCCCGGTTCAAGGCCGACTGCCGCACATTCCATTTTCCATGGCAAATCACTTTATGACCAATATTTTTAGTTGCATAACCTGCTAAATAACATGTATTTGTGAACTGGAGTACTGCATTAAATGCAGATGTGAGGTGTCAGTGTCATAATGTTGCAAAGTCCACAGATAATCACATGTGCCCCATACAGTATATGTACACAGGAATCAGGGATACAAATGGAAGGTAAAATGTGTAATGAATGATAACTCCATACAGCTTCCAAATCCCCCACCTTCCCAAGAACCATTAGACATTACTGTCTAAATTAGTGCAGGGGTAAGTGGGAGTAAGCACTAGTAAGGAAGTGTAAGCACTATTAAGCAGTAGTAAGCGGGAGTAAGCATATTTAAGCAGTAGTAAGTGACTTTATGCCCATTTGCGTGGGAATAAGCAATGCCCACACAGGTTAAGCAATATTGAAGCTAACTCTCTGTAGGCATATTTAACCAGAGGATAGCATTGCTTACTTTCGTGCAAACCTGCGCAAACTCGCTTACAATTGCTTAAAAGTGCCTTAATCACTCTGTATGCAACAGTCGCTGTTCTGGCCAGAAACAAAATATACAGCTTTTGCAGGTCTTGAACCCAGGATCCTATCCACTATAGTCACAGTAGATAACCACTAAGCCATCACAGCAGCAAATATGACTGAGGTATCACCAAACAGAACCTTACTATTGGAAAATCAAACTGAACATGTGAAAGTAATCTATATACAGTCTTATGTTATATAACCTACTACATAACATAAATATGTGAACTGGAGTACTGCAGTAAGCCCAGATGTGAGGTGTAATTGTAATAAAGTGTTGAAGTCCCCTAATAAACCCAAGGACCCCATACAGTGTATGTACACATGAATCATGGATACCAGACACATATATAACATGTAATGAATAATAAAGCAATGCCAAAAAGCAAATATAATGCAAATTAAATATTAAGGAATGCTAAGCATTGTGCAACCCAGCTTAGTAGGTATAAGCAATGTGTAGGCCAGCTAACTAAATTTGCACATTGGTATACCCCTTTAAACAATGCCATCCTTAGGTACGCAGGTTTGCCCATAGCTTACCTTTTCAAAACCATCCAATCATGGCAAAGTGCAGGAAATCAGCCCTATTTAAACCCAACAGGTGGGAACACATGTCATAACTGGTTGTAGCTTCCCCTTGCAGGCACTATGTCTGGAATGGGAGACGGTGTGCATTTTCGGGCACAGCACTGGGGCATCCAGGAGTCCAGAGTTATGGCAGGACTTCTTGTGAAAGACCATGAGCAGACACTGCTGCAGGGCCAGTACCAGGGTTCCCAATATAAAGCGGAAGTCTGGAACCATCTTGCCCATGACCTCACCAGTGCCACTGGCATACCCAGAACTGGTGAGCAGATCAGGCATCACTATGCCGACCTGAAGTGGTGAAAAGGGGATCTCTTGGATCAGTAGATCCAAGAGGCTAGGAGGACAAGGGAGGTCCCACCTGTATGTAAGTATCACTCCACTACCTGTTTAATAATTGCCAGTGGATGTATATTATGGTTAGGTATGGCTAAATGTTCCTCTTATGTTCTTCACAGTGACAAGTGAGCGTGCTGCGAACCAGGAGGCCCATGGATGTCGCTTGGAGAGGTTGCGATGTGAGACAGGTTAGTAATACTCTTGCATGTACTGTCATGGGAAATAAATCTAAAAGTATTAGTAAGTTAATTGCCTGTATAAAACCTGTATTAATTAAGGCAAGTACTGCGTACACCACAGAATATGGCAGAAAGAGTCTCATATAGGTTGTATGTGAATAAAAGCATAATAGCCTAACAATAAAGGTCTAACTGCTGGACTGCATGTGTTTACTCTGGTATCATATGGTAAAGTAGATTGCAATCACTTAATAGTACTGTTGTATTAAGCACTGTTACCCACACTGTGCAACATAAATAAAATGTGTAGGAATGTCTGTATATAACTGGTGTAATCCCAAGAGGTCATTTAGTGCAACTGATAGAGATATAGACAGAAAACAGTGAAACAATAGACAACAAAATCTGAATAGCACATGCAACTGAGATGTGAACTGTTGTATTTTTAGCACACACAGCCATGGTTCAAATACTGGGAGTGGTAGTAGGCTGCATACAGAATCATACCCCACAACTGTCCAGAATGTCCAGTATATTGGCCCGTATCTGCTGCCTGTCACCCTGTCCCCCTGGGAAATCAGTGGGATGATCCCAGACATTTAGGCAGCAAACAAGAAATACAACTGATTGTCACACATCTATAAGAACAAACATTTCATTCTAGCAACTCCCCAGACTGTTATGAGAGTAATAAGCCAAGTATGTCCCATATACACCCCCATTTTCTCAAGCTGTGACCAGAATGTGTACAGTAACAGAGTGAGATGTATGTGCATTATACTAATATGGATTCTGTTAATTTGTGTGGCAACATTCAGGTAGTGCTAACAAACATTGCTCCCACAGGTCCGTCAGATATGAACACTGTGCCTAGAAATAAAAGATTGATACCCTGTACTGGTACTGTTTACTCTGGCATTGTATGGCATTGTGAGTGTTGCAGTTGCTCTGAATAATAAAGTATCACTCATCACTGTCACCCACACTGTGCTACATAATATAACTGTCTAGGAAATCCTGTATAAGAGTGTTGAAAATCACTAAAGGTTTAAGAGGGCAATAGTCTAAATATGTCCCGGTTCACCTGCATTTGGTCAAGACATGGCCAGAGTCTGTGCAAAAAGAGATGGGCAGGTATGTGCATAACATCAACCTGGAATCTGGGAGTATGTGTAGAAACAGTTAGTGTTAACAAACAATTTTTCCACAGGTATACCAGGTAAGAGGTGTATACTGCAGGTAAAACCAGTTCGTGTATATAGTTGTACACAGCCATACCACTATCCAAACTAAGGCAATAGGGTAGTGTACTAATACTTGTAAGCTACAGATAACAGCACTGACTAGGAAAGTAATGTAAACTACAGGAATATACTAGTCATTAATTGACATCTTTCTCCCCCCCCCGCCATAGCTGCAACAACATCTTTCTTCCCCCCACCATATCTGCAACAATAAACTAAATACCCAATTCAATAAGATACGTGCTGACTTAACTGTAATGTTGGAACATATGTCCTATTGTTCGATAATTATTTAAATATGTTTCTTTGCATGTGCTATGTTGAAATACTCCAACATTGGTGGCATGGTGCCATCAATGTACTTGCATGCTGTTGTAATTACCACTGTGGTCCCATATATGCATGTGTTCTGTTTACAATGCAACTGTTCCATATCTGGTGTCTGTGAGTTAATGCTAACATCTATGCATGCTGTTATACCTAATCCTGGAATGTGTTGACTATTACTAACCAAAATATGTTGATAAAACATAACCACCATAGCACATATGGGAATGAGGGTCCCAGCAGACCCACCTGTCCCACCTCAGCTGACCGTGGCACAGGGCGCTAGCATGTCTGGGGCCCAACCCAGGACCTCCTCGTCCGTTGGTCCTGCACCACCTTTGGGTGGAACCACCTCAGGGATGGGGCTCACCCCCCCTGGGAGCGGGCATGGACAGGCACATGTCACCCGTCACCAGGTCCGGGTCGTGGTATGTAGCGACCTCAACTGGGAGTTTGGAGATCTGCTAATCCAGCTCAAGGGCCACGTGTCATGACTAGAGAGTTGGCCTGGCTCTCCGACTCAGCCCCCAGCAAAGCCACCTTTGGGGCTGTGAAGTTGCAGTGGTAACTGCCCATGAGAGGGGATCTCAGTTCAACTGTTTCCACTAGTGGGCTCATGGATTTCCGATTTCCCAACACCCCTCACCATCAAGGTGTTTACCAACCCACATGTGTCATATACCACCCCTGTATGCATCTTGTTTGTCTTGTCTGTTAAACTACCCAACCTACCTCCCCAAATATACCTACTATTCCTCCACAACATCTCACTCTCACCTGAAAAAAAGGGCAATCTGTTCCCAAAAAAATATCTTGCACCATACATAGCTGTCCCTTTCGCATGTGTCCACTGGACGCATGTAATCTGGTCTAATTGGCATCACAACATATTATTGTTGTCCTAACCCCTCTCTCAGGGGTTTGAGTGTCCAAATCTACCTCCAAATTCAGTGTGTATGCACAGCTGTTGCTGTAGAGGAAATGGGCAGCTATGAGCCTTCCCTACACCCTTCCTTCATATCCATAGCTATTTTCCCTACTGTCTTTCCCTCTTTGTGCCCCTTTTTCACCACTTTCCTATCAACCCTTTTTTCTTTTCTTTTAAAGAAATTAGCACAGAGGTAAGCGGTAGTAAGCACTTTTAAGCAGCAGTAAGTGGATTTAAGCCTGTTTGCATAGGGGTAAGCAATGCTTATACAGGTTAAGCAATTTAGAAGCTGAGTATAAGAAACTGTAACCAGAAATTGGCAGTGCTTACCTCCATGTGAACCAGTGCCTTAATCACTCTGTATCCAATGGTCCTTGTTCTACCCAGCAACAAAATAAACAGCCTCTGCATGGCTCGAACCCAGCACACCATAGCCAAAGTGATTTACCACTAAGCCATGTCAGATGCACACAACCCTGATGTTCTCACAAACATATCATCCAGCACAGTCACTCAACAGTATAGGAAATGTATTAAAACATGTAGATGTGTGTGTGTGTGTGTGTGTGTGTGTGTGTGTGTGTGTGTGTGTGTGTGTGTGTGTATATATTTATATCTAAATAGATATATACATATCTATATATGTATATCTATATATATATATATATATATATATATATATATATATATATATATATATATATATATATATATATATATACATACATCTATAGCTATATATGTCTATATATATATATATATATATATATATATATATATATATATATATATATATATATTAACAATAATATATATATATATATATATATATATATATATATATATATATATATATATATATTTATATATATATATAAGCATAAATATATATCTATATATGTATATACAGACATATATCTATAGATGTAAAAGAGAACATAAAAACATACATGACCACATGTACCATTAATGGGGGTGAGGGGGCCCAAGCAATATACGTCTTGTACGTATAGGTATCCCCCCCCCCACAGCCAAACACGTCTGCCCTGCAATACAATACCAACTGTTGCAAATCCCATACCCAGGACCTGACACAATATGGGCATAAGATGTTAACAGTACTCCATCCCACCTGTATGATGTCAGGCTATTATCAGTAACATATCATGCAGTACAGTCTGACTACCCTAGGGAATGTACAATGTGAAAGCAATCAACTTTCCTAAGATACATATACTCAGACACATATATGCAGATACAAATATATATATATATATATATATATATATATATATATATATATATATATATTGGTCTAGGACTATTCACTGAAAGCACATTTTAATGAAACACATTTGACTGAAAGCTCAATTCACTGAAAACACAATTCACTGAAACACATTTCCCTGAAAGTTATATATGGCCTTTTCCCCACTGTAGTGCAACACTGGAGTTAGAATATATAGTAAGGGGGGTGTGGGGAGTGGACTGCACAACTGCAGTTACAAGCAGGTCCGGCATCATTGTTCTGACCTGCTTCGCAATGCCTGTCGGTATGCTGCTGCAGTCCGCGGGGATCACCTCACAACAGGTGGGGACCATGCCATCCATCCCCCTTGACACGTGTTGAGGAGCTCCTTGCCTGCCTCTTGGCACCTGCCCATCCAGACAGCCAACAACTGCCATACACCATTGTGAAGGTGGGTGCTACCCACACACTGGCTGAGGAGCATGCAGGTAAGGCCACAGGGCACATCAGTAGACAACTGTTGCATATGCATCCACATCTGTACAGGTAGATAATGCACTTCTGACATGTCATATATATAGTTTGTTGCTGCATAGTGGTAATAAACAGATTTGCGTATGTGGTAGTATTGTGGACATGTACTGTTGTTGTACTGAGTGCTGCACCCACAGTGTAATAATGCCACAGGTGGTGGCCACTGACTTTGCATCTCACCCTCTTATGTAGGTCCCTCTGGTATACCACCAAGGCAGCAGCCTGTAGCTGGTGAGTATGGTTTATGTTGATGCTTGCCAATACACCGGGCATATAATGGCTATGGTATATTCCATGCACATATCTAACACACCTACCCCGAATGCATTCTGTACATGTGCACGTATTGTTGCTGTTAAATGCACAGCATCACAGTGGTGACCATGATGGGGTATTGGAAGGGTATGTCAGACACCTGCAAGATAACTAACATCCTGTCATTGCGGTATGTGTCCACAGGGATTAACATAATGGTGGGAGACATGGCCTACAGTAGGGACATGTGTGAAACATCACCCGTATACATTGCAACAAAAGTGTATATACCAGTAGTACAATGGCAACTGTTACAGATTTACACTATGGCATAACATATTACTGTGGTCCACATTATTAGCTGGGACTAGGCTGTACCACATGGTGTTCAGTGTATGGGACACTGCAAACTGACACACATGTGTAGGCCTTACTTATCAAGCATCTCCAAAAAGGCTGAAGGTGGGCAGGGGGTGTAAGCATGACACACCAGTGCACTGCAGCAGGGATCCTAAGGATTCTAATAATGGCGGTATCTCCACACAGTCAGGTTCAGGAACTGTGGCAAACATAACCCTACCCCCACAGCAATAGTGACGGCAGTGTGTGAACACCAAGGGATGTGCACATGAGTAGACCTTGTAATCATGTAGATTTGGGGGACATGTGTAGGGCAGACTAAACATACACTGGCAAATGCAGATGGCCCATGCTAGTATACCCCTGCCAGGAGTAGTGACTGCTGTAGTACACATAACAATAGATGCAACAAACCATTATGATAAGGGTGTGCACACATATGCACACACCTGTGAGGTTTGGTGCACAGTACATGGCAGGGTGCAGAACAGGTGCACAGCAATACTGTGTACATGAGTGCAGTGGTATCCAGGGGAAGGGACATCATCTACTAACACAGCACATGCATCACACACATGTATACTGTTGCTAGCATGGATTGACTATAGCTGCACTGCATGCTGTTGTGTACCATATGTTATGCATGTTGACAGATGGGTAATAGGAGGACTGTGTGTACTATCTTTGTGCAACCTCACCTGTATGTGTGTGTGTGTGTGTGTGTGTGTGTGTGTGTGTGTGTGTGTGTGTGTGTGTGTGTGTGTGTGTCAGTGAGTGGTTATTTTGTTTGTAGGGTCACTCTGCTGAAGTGTAGGGAGGTTGATGCATGTAGGATGTGTGTGTGTGTGTGTGTATGCATGTGTGTTTGTCTGGGTGTCCATGTATGCACATGTGTGAGTGTGGGGTTGCTCATACAATAGTACTTCCTTTTGGGATTGTGCAGTACATGGACATGGACTGACACATGACACACCAGGAATACTTGTCGTGTATGTAATCACAGGACAGTTGATAGTATATTAAAGTCTGTAGCATGGAACATGCATTTGGAGGGAAGGTAGACACCAGGTATACCCTTAATATCGCATTCAGCAGAGAGGTGACTGACAACCCACATATGCAGCACTGCAGATGTATTGTGGAAGTACTAGACAACACTAGGGAGTGTATCCATATATTACAGTTGTCACATAATAGGTTGATTGAGCAGCATATCTGGCATGTACTGAGCAATACCTACACATGACACTCCAGTGCGTGAAATTATGGAGTGAACATAGTAGCCCCTCACATATAGGGGCCATGCTCATGATGTCCAGACATACACAGGGTGAACACTGAATGACAGTAGTGAGGCCATGTAAAACCACTCCACTCAGGTCAGGGAGGTAATGGAGTAACAGGTCTTGTGTTGTAATCACTTGTCCAGGCATTTATAGGAATGATACGTTAATGAGTGGTATTAATGACTGTATGTTACCAAGTGTAATGCAGGATGGAGAATGCATGGAATAAACGTGGGACAGTCTGTAAAGTCACAGACCGGTAGGTATTAAGGTGGTGTGTGTGTGTGTGTGTGTGTGCGTGTGTGTGCGTGTGTGTGCGTGTGTGTGTGTGTGTGTGTGTGTGTGTGTGTGTGTGTGTGTGTGTGTGTGTGTGTGTGTGTGTGTGTGTGTACTGTTATGCAATGCTGTACAGCTCTTAAAGTGCATTTCTTGTTTTCCCCCACAGGTGGCAAGGTGGGTCAGGGTCCCTCCTGCATGCAGTCTGATGTTGGTGTCCATACAGACACTGAAGATGATGATAGTACTGTTGAGGCACAGGTGGAGTTGTCAGGGGTCGAAACAGCGCCATCATTTGACATCCCCTTTTAGCAACACCAACCCCACACACAGTTTTAGTGTCTATACATACCCCATCACCAGTGGCCATAGCAGAAGGACAGCAGGCAGTTGGTGGCAGTGCACAGGAGAGTGTGGTATCCATGCCTACTGTGTCTGGTCACAGCAGGCATAGCCAGATGTTCTACAGGGCACCACATAGGCAGATGTCCCAGGGTGCACATGCTAGGGCCGCTGGTCATCATGCCCCTGGCAGAAGAGCCACAACTAGTTCAACCAGGCGCATGTTCAGGTTGTCATGGCGGTGCAGGCATGTATGGATCTGTACACCAGACAGGGCCTGAGGCTGCAGAGGGCTGCTCTCACGTCTGCAAGGGGCAACTTCCATGAACTGTCTGGTGCCATCCATGCTTATACCTAGCTCATGGATAGACGGTTTGGTGAGATGATGGGCCTCATCGACAGTGGTTTGTCCATGCTTGAACATGTGGTGGGAGTGCAGTGATGGCGTCAATGTAGGCCAGCAACACCAACAGTTGGCAGTCAACATGGACATGCTAGGACATCAAGGCCCTCCCGAAGTGACAGTACCAGCCCCAGCACTGTGGGGGGGGGGGGGCTTTGTCCACACCACAGCACAGCAGGCCACGAGCATGTGGTCCTGGCCAGTCCCAGGATGGACCTGGTTCCAGCAGACATCTGTCCTCATCAGGGGAGAGTAGCATATCGAGGCCTGTACCTGGACGTGCCCAAGGAACCCCTGGCAGAGGCAGTGAACTGCACACCCTGCCAGGTATGGTCTGCAGTTCTCTATAAACACCTGTATAGGGCAGCCACATGGCAGAACTGTGTGCATGCATACCCACACACTATACGACACACCTAGTGCAACCCGATACCTACACACATCACATCACCACACCGAGTTCAACTCATTTCACCCCTCACCCACACATATGATGACAAATGTATGGCCCACCCTCGGCCTCTGGCAAACCAACAATACACCCTGTGCATATGATGATACCTGTGCCACATCCCTGTCATCCATAACATTGATGCAGAGACAGGATAATATGGTTCTGATGCACATGGTGACTGTACTACAGTGTACCAAAGTACTGCAGTGTAACATGTTGTCAGTAGTAATGTTTAATGCATACATGTCAGGTAGTGTAGCTGTCCAGCAATGATGCATTATAGCTGTTAGTAGCAATGGTTGATTTTGGTCTCCATAATGTTTTCCATTTGTGTTGTAGGTGTACATGTGTCAGCAGGAGAATGGTCTGCAGTCATATTCCACAAGGAGTATGGCACGGTGGTGACACCATGGCTGTGACATATCTGGGGTACTGTTGAACACATCACAGGTTTGTATAACAGTTATTGCCTGTGCCACATGGACAGGTGACCTGCTGGGAAGTGTATAATCTGCAACGTGATGTAGACCCATCCACATACACGCATACTCTTACTTGGCAACACTGGGACTAGACCCCTACCTAGGTATGTAGTGCTACTGAAGTGTGTGGCTTTCATTGCATACACCACACAGCATTCAGGATGAGGTGTGTTCCAGGTTACATGTTACATGCAGAACATCCCCAGACATGTACATTATGCTAATGGGAGATGGAATGGTTGTATATGGACAATACATAGTGTGACATACCATCATATACACATTAACAGACACATAACAGGCAGATGCACGTCCAAGAGACCTGGGCCTATCGCTGTTAACTAACTTGACCATGTGTCCAGTGTGTTACAGGTAGGCTGAACACAGCACATGCATAATTGGGCTGGATTGTGGTATCAGTTACATGTATGGTTGATGGTGACAGTGGTCACCATTAAGTGGTACATGGGACATATACCGGGTTTACCTTGGTGTAATGACAGTGTACACAGCACCCACATCCCCCAGTGGATATTGCACTCCCTGAAACCCATGATGACACTCTGACATACCCACCATCACACATTGGCCAGGACTGCGATACAGCCCATTGTATAGCCCAACAGTGGTACTACAGGGATATGCATCTAATGCACATGTCACAGGCATAGTAGGGTTTTGCATTGTCATGCCACACCTATGGGCAGCAACAACACTATCTGTACTACTGTGTGGCATTGGGTATTGCAATGGGAGTAAGTGGCCTCGGAATGCTGTACCCTACGGATATACGGACATACACACATACACACACTTGCTAGATCTCAATGCGTATCCCATGCCTATCGATCCATTTGTACAATACTGTTGTGTTGGTACTGCAAAGCTCGTGTAGCCGGTAGGGAGAGGAGCATAACAGGGTACGTGTAATGTCCCATACAGCAGCAGCCACAACTGACTATGGCAATGAGTGTTGCAGTGGTTGTGAAGGCCCTCATGGAATTCCCAAGTACAGGTTTACTTACACACAGACACTGCTATCCTCAGTAATGCACATGTACACATGTGTCAGTACTGGGGTGCATCACTGCAGGTGGTCATAGCTGTGTACCTAGCTATTGTCCATGGAGAGCTGGGTTGTGTAGGGGATGTGTGTACAATGGCATCCTGCCACCTGCCATGTGCCAGCATGCAATCTATCAACATTCACCACTGTGGTGACCCTCAGTGTGAGAGTGATATGCATCAGCCAATCCTCTAGGTGCCTTCTGCACATGGCCACTGAGGTGATCAAGTTGACATGTATGCAACATGTATTGCAACACATGGTTAGTGTCTGTGATGGAGACCTGTACCCAAGCATGTTCTGTTGACTGTGGTAGTGTAGTGGAGGTACCCATGGCATGTGGTGCATACAGGGTGTTGTCTCCTATATGTGCCAGTTCTTACACAGCTGGGCAGACATGTCAGCGTCAATCAAGCATAGGTTACCCGTACATATACCAGCTGGATACCTGCCATCTGCACATCTGTACAGGGATTGACAGTCATCAGCGTGGCAAGTAGCTATGCAGTAGGATGAATGTGTTGACAGATAGATGTTTGACAACAATATATATGCCATAACTACATGTTGGAAGCCCTCACTAACATGTTCTGTACAGACAGTAGTCTAGAGTTACATTCCACATGTTGGATCATTATCCAGTAGGGGATATATATTGTGACACAGCTCACACACTAGGGACACAACAGGGAGGCCTCAGAGTACAGCTATGCCTGAAGGTGTGCTTGTTGTCAGTACTACATTTAGCACTCTACTCTTGCCTGGGAAAGCACTGACAACAGTAGTACCACTATGATACACTACATGCCAGTGTGATAGCATGTACCCTGGGTTACTACCCCTGTGTGTAACATATTCACATGGTTAACAGTGCTGTATAGGCCTCATATACTTGTGTGTCCCAGACATGACACTCACACCCCTTGCTACTGTAATGACAGCACATAGGCACATGTATTGTGCATAGCATTACATACACTTATTACAGATGTCATTACCCTTCTATGTTATCGGACTAGGTGGTGAGAACTGTTTACCAGAGCTAAGCCATGCTTAGCAGGTATCAATATTGCTCCAACATAACAGATAAACTGATTGTTGTGCACTGGTAAGCGAAGCCTACACTGTGAAAGCACCTGTACATTTATCCATAGCTTAGCACCACTTAGCTTCTTGCAAACCTGCACAAACGAGCTTAAAGCTGCTCAAAACAGCCTTAACCACTCTGTATCTGACAGCCCTTGTATTGGCCAGCAACAAAATAAACAGCCCTTGCAGGTCTTGAACCCAGGACCCTGTAGACTATAGTCAGAACACTTAACCACTATGCCATGATCACTGTGACAACAGCTGTTGTTTTTCCAATATATCTGTCAATACACATATTGATTAGTATTGAACAATTGTCTTTACTTCCACAATTGTGTAGTACTTGTTATTGATATTTCTGTTGCATCACATATGTTGTTATATCATAATGTACACATAGATACATACGGTGAGATATATCTGGGAAAGTATACACAACTGTGATGTTTACACATGACATTAATATGGATATATACATATACATATGTTGATATATGTTGCATGTACATACACATGTATATTCATAAATATGTCTGTCTACACATCTGTATAGTGCATCATATCTATGGCCATGTGTAGATCTTGTTGTATATATATATATATATATATATATATATATATATATATATATATATATATATATATATATATATATATATATATATATATATATAGATATATCTATAGAGAGAGAGAGAGCTATATATGTATGCACATCCTATGTGTACAGATATGCCTATTTAAGTAGATATATATGTAGATATCTATAACTATATGTGCATACATATCTATTCAGATATACCTATTACTGTCGATATATATGTAGATATCCATAAGTATATATGCATATGTATCAATATCTGTATATGTGTAGACATATATTGCTGTGTATATGTATAGATTTGAGTGTTTATATGTATATATATGTACGTATATATATATATATATATATATATATATATATATATATATATATATATATCCATCCATATATGTATGTAGATATGTATATGTGTATATATCTATATAGATATATGGATAAATATATATACATATATGTTCACCGTATGTCTAGAACATGGAGTAGAGTCCTACCTCAGCCCCAGTAGTCCCAACCTGTTAGTGCAAGGCGATGTCATGTGTGTATTACAGGTAGATATATGCAGATTGCTGTTACTGTAATAGGAGTTGTCTTAACAGACATGTTGTGTGTGGGAGGTCACATCTGCTTTTGATATGTGCACCATTGGCTACTGACAGACATCCTAAGAACATCATAGTACAGTACCATTGCTAGCACAGTAATGATCCTGTGGACTACAGTAGAGATATGAGCAATATATGTGGACAGTCTGGCACTCTGTGGTCAGTCCAGAGGTGTACACATATCCCTTCATGCAAGACATGTGGACCACACCTCCCAATGTGGATGTTAATAGCCATGTACATGGGTATATCACATAAATACTGGGCTACATATGCCCACACAGTTTATGCATGCACACACACCAGTCTGTCCTGACACATAATACCTGGTGGTGCAGGGGGTCCCATGGCCACATACTATCCAGTAGTTAGTGAGGTACATCTGTACAGAATCCCACTGCTTTATCAGAAATACACAACAGTTATGGTGGCCTGGCAGCAGTATGTCTTGCAAATAACTGGACATATCAGCACATTGGGTAATTACACTAGGCTGCTAGGCATGTCACAAAGCACTTTGCAAACTGCAGGCAGACTGCCACACCACTGGACTACATTTTGTATGGGTGACTACACATGTACCTGCAATTATAGCAGGCTCTACATGCATGTCACAGCACAGAGTAACAGACACCTGTGTAAAAGTGCATACTCACAACCAATGTAAACACAGCCACAGCCACATGTGGTACACATACTCAATACGACACTATATGGACTGTCTGATAAACACCATCCTCATATGTTCCACTCACACACTGATCCTACATACACTGGGTCATGGCACTGTGTGGTCCAATGACTGTCTGTGGTATGGGACACATGTGTGTGTCTGGCCCTACAGACATGTGAGCCACTAGGATACCATTCACTGGAGCAGCATGTGACATCAGATAGAACAGGACTGACAACAATGGCATCTACCACAGTCCATGCACAGCCCAAGGTATGTATGTGCAATACACCCACTGTTGACAATCACCCTAGGTACACAGACCCCAGTAAGGTACACACAACCACAGAATGGCCAAGCTGTGCCCTCAGAAACAACCCCTACTATACATAACATGCCTAGCAGTCTGATATCTGACTGGCTTATCAGGTATTATGTCAATAAATAATGGTCTACAGGACATATGCACCTCTTACTGCAGGACATATGTACAAAGGTTGACAGACTTGTGGCTGGAGCTACGAGCACTGCCCCAATATTGGCATGTTGCTGTGATAACCCCATACATTTACTGTTGTACCAGGGTTTGTTGTGACATATGTCCTGTGAGGGATATGAAGTCAGTAACTCTCATGGCTGTCATCATGTACTGACTGCAACCCTCACACTATGCTTCTGCAGTTCTCAGATAGGTATTCTGTGAGTAACACAAGAAACAAAAGGCTCCACACACTGCCCAATCTGCAGATGACCCTACAGATGGGGGTTTCCACAAAAACACAGCACTGTCAGGATAGGTATTAAAATATATCGATCAGCCATACACACACCCTGTTAAATTGACATTACTCCAAATGCAGAATAGCAACACTTACATTCTGTAGTCATGTCAGGCACATCCCCCTCCTGTGTGTTGGCCTGTTTCCACAGTGTATGTTGTTAGAGGTAAATCTGAAATCCATCTGTGATGCTGTTTGCCAAACACCAGATCTAGGTCCTGCTCCAGTGAATGACAAGGCCCAAATCCAACATGATGTTCCTAGATATTGGAGTGTGTTTCCATGCAATTGGCTATGGGAATGTTACCACAGCTGTTCCACATGCAATCAGCTAGAGGAGGGCTGCAATTTGTGCAAAGGCCATCAGCTGATCATGAGCATCCCTTACAAAAAACAAGCTGCTGCCTAAGCAAAGCAGGTGTAATTCTCCACATCCACCAGAAAGGGACTGAGAGAGACAGACAGAGACAAAGTAAGTCAGGGAGAGGGTTGGAGAGTAAAATCTAAGCATGTTTGTGTTACACACCTACAAGTACAGAGTTTCAACCCCCTGACTGACTATGTATTGCTATCACATGTCTATGCAGTTATTGCATGAGTCACATGTTGAGGAGCTGTCCAAACATATATGCGATGGTGAGTGGCATCTGCAACAGTGATATGGTAGTGATACAGTAGGAGTAGTACACGTGCCTGCCCACATGAACAGGTGTCAGCGTGAAGACAGCCACACTCTCTCAGGGACTGACACACATTGACACACTTGGCAGAGTCAGGAATAGACTTCCTAACTAGTTAGTTTTCCATAATACAGTAATGTGCACATGTCACATGCACCACAGGGGTTATCCGGAGGTTATATGGGCAAAGGGTATATAAAGGTGTCTGACATCAGACATCATGCTTCAGTATGCCACTGGGAGTTGTAGTGAGTGTGAATGTGGTTGAAAACATCATACATCACACACACACAGACACAGGGTGCCAGTACTGACATGCAATGCATGCATTGCTTCATGGGAGTGTAGTGGTTAACTGTACCAGAAGGCTATACAAGGTTAGGTGAAGGGTATACCTTGGCATCAGGCCACATGACAATGGTCTGCAGTGTGGCTCAGGGGTGTAGTGCCTGGACTGGCCCACACAGGTGAGTATTGTATTCACCATCCAGTCACCTGGGTAACTATTGTGTGTGGCCATTGCTTTGCAATGCTTGCTATGTATGTCTTCTTTACTCCATGACATGGATGCTGTCTGGGATGTGCACACATCCCACATGCATGTACAGTGACATGTGTAACTGTACCTGGGTGTCTGGTCCATGTTGTGTACACATATTGTTATCATCAGATGTGCCGGTCCTGGCCTCATGTGGTGAGAACTGTTATGGACAGCAGGTTGACCCTGCACATACATTGATAGCATGATACAGGTATTCCCTCGTGTCAGTAGCATCTGGCCATACAGGGCATGTGTTTAAGGCATGGTATGTCCTTTGTGGGTCATATTTGATGGCACCAAAGGTGTTGCAGGCATCCAGTGGGGAACATAGTGAAGGCAAGCTGTCTGCATGTACATGCCTATTGTACTGATGGACAGGGTTCCATGCCCCCTGTAGTCCACTGCAATCACACCATGGTTACTATCTGTGGGCAATATGCAGGGTACTACCAACATAGTGGTTGCTGCCTAGGCAAGTGTGTTTGTGTAGAGACATGGGTTGAGAGTGTTCTCTGGGTAATGCAAAGGTTGCTAACTTTGTTTGCCAGGCCTTGATGTCACATGTAGGGGTATGGATTGGCACCCCAGTCTCTCAGCTATTTCACATCTGTTATCCTTGTAAGGTGAACATTGTGACATATAATAGGGCCACTATACAAGAAATATGCAAAACCCGCTCCACAATGAGTCCAGTTGTTACACACTCACAACCACACAGGGAAGGATATGAATGACAAACACAGACACTCACACACGCACTTACCATGTCTAGGATTAGAACTCCTACCTAACTAGTTTATGACACTGCAGGATTACACAGTTATAGGATGCACCATGGAGATTACTGGAGTACTCCTTCCCCAAAGGTGTATTTCACTGGAAATGACATCAGCAGGCTTGCCAAAGAAGGCCAATGGAGGTTGTAGTGACTGTGAATGGCCTAAAAAGTATTGCACCCTATACAGAGAAAGAAACACACAAACATCCACACTTTCCATGTGTGGGAAGAGAACCCCTACCAAAGTACTATATCACACTATAGCATAATGCTGTTATAGGACGCACCATGGAGATTACTTGGTTACACCTTTCCCAAAGGTTTATTTCGCAGTGAATGACATCAGCAGGCTTGCCAAAGTAGGGCATTTGAATCATAGTGAGTGTGACTAGCCTAAAAAGCATTGCTCCCTACACAGAGACACACACACAGTTGCCATGTCTGAGATTAGAACTCCTACCTAACTAGTTTATCACACTACAGCATTATGCAGTTATAAGACTCACCATGGAGATTACTGGGCTACTTTTTTCCCAAAGGTGTGTTTCAAAGTGAATGACATCAGCAGCCTTGCCAAGGTAGGACACTTGAATTGCAGTGAGTGTGACTAGCCTAAAAAGCATTGCTCCCTACACAGACAGAGACACACACACAGTTGCCATGTTTGGGATTAGAATCCCTATCTAACTAGTTTATCACACTACAGCATTATGCAGTTATAAGACACGCCACAGGGATTACTGGGTTGCTTTTTTCTCAAAGATGTATTTCAAAGTGAATGACATCAGCAGCCTTGCCAAAGCAGGGCATTTGAATTGTAGTGAGTGTGTCTAGCCTAAACAGCATTACTCCCTACACAGACAGAGATACACACACAGTTGCCATAGTTGGGATTAGAACTCCTAGATAACTAGTTTATCATACTGCAGCATTACACAGTTATAAGACACACCACAGAGATTATTGGACTACTCTTTTTCCAAAGGTGTATTTCAAAATAAATGACATCAGCAGCCTTGCCAAAGTAGGGCATTTGAATCGTAGTGAGTGTGACTAGCCTAAAAAGCATTTCTCCCTGCACAGACTGAGACACACGCACACACACACAAACAGAGCTGCCATGTCTGGTATTAGAACTCCTACCTAACTAGATTATCACACTACAGCATTATGCAGTTATAGGACGTGCCACACAGATTACTGGGCTACTTCTTTCCCAAAGATGTATTCGAAAGTGAATGACATCAGCAGGCTTGTCAGAGTAGAGCTACGGGGAGGGCAGTGTGTGTGCATGGGCCATAACCCATTCATCTAGAGGTAGACACACCACACTTAGGCACATACAGGTTTATATTCTGCAGGTATGTGTATACAACTGCTAGATGACTACTGCCTTGTACAGTCATGCTGCACAGCTAGCACTTGCACCACATTGACTGTAATGATGAGATATACCAGTGGCTAATTTCTACAGTGAGTGACATTTACACATCATGTGGTTGTAGTCATTTGTTTGTGTGCTGGGTGGGACAGGCCTCATGATGGAAGGCTGTTTGTCACTGTCACTCTCTTCCACACATCTATGTATGTGTACTTTTGCCATATTATAGTGTGTTGTTCTTGGACATATGTGTGTATTCCTATCCAATGTGTGTGCAAAGCATGACTGGTGCATACCGAGGAGTGTATGCACTAACATCTGCAGCTGTCAGATATGTATGGTCCACTGTTGTTGGCAGACATGAGCTTCATTTGTTTAACTATGTGAGCATGCCCAATATGACCTTTCAGTATGCTGTTGTCTGACATTGCCTTCATTTCTCTGTGTCTGAGCATGCCCAGTATGCCCTTCTGTATTGAATGTGTGGATGCATTCCAGGTAGTTTGTACCCCAGTACAGACCTTTGTGTTCTACTCCTACAGGTAATAAACTGTTTCTGCAGGATATCTGTAGATCAGTTGGCAATATGGGGTCAAACTGTGCAAGGAATAGTGCGTACCATAGGTGATTGTGTCTGTGCTACTTCTGCTACATGGTACTGGTGTTAACAGAGATATGCAGACATGTGTACTGCTATACACTGTGATGTTTTATGCCTATGCTCCTAATCCCCCTCTATTATTCTATACTCTTCCATACATTATGCATACATTCTCTAATACTTTCCCTATAGTTATCACCTTATCACAGCTGTGTTTTGGTGTTGGTCCATAGTTCATGCAGTGGGACATGATGGACGTGTTACTGTGGTTTGTCCACATGGCCTTGCATACGGCTTATGTGGTGTGTGTTATGTTGTTATTTGGGTGTCCATGACATAACATACATTGGCAGTATGGGTGAGATGTAGGCTTTGGCAGAGGCCTGTAGGCCATTTGATGGTGATGCAGGCCAACTGTAGCAGGCCGTTGCATTCTGTCAGTTCTACAGTCCCAGACTGCCATACAGTTTATTCCCCTGGGGTGACAGGGTAGGTGTGCTAGGTGTTCATGCCAATACTTTCTATCAATATTGATCAGGTGGTGTGGCTGCTGGCGGGGTGCGACTTACAGCTAGGGGCATGCTGCATTCTTTCTCTATTGCCATACACAGGTGGGGGTCATATTGTACCCATTCCCAACAGTAGGGATACGACCAGAGAGGTATCTGTGGGTGGTGTTTCTGTGAGCTGGGTGCATGTGTGCTATGGACACTACTTGCATCTGACTCACAGATATGCATGGAGCATTCCAGTTATGCTGGCTTGTGCAGGGACATCAGCTGTATCCCAGTACATCAGTCCTATCACCTTTGTGATCTGCAAGTGTTCAGCCAGACAACACTGGTATTCCCTATTACAAGCCCAGATAATGTGATGCATACCTGTATGTACAATTCCAAGGGTGTCTCCAATACACAGTTACACATTATATACTGTATGTCTGGGGTACTTTTCCCTGTGCACTGCTTGTATATCTAGCCCAACAGTCATGCCATGTCCATCTTTCAGATGGTGACACATATTACCACCATATATTTACAATGGCTTACTGCTAGCATGTGTTATTCTGGGGAGAATTGTCTTTATCACTGCTGTTGTGAGGACTTGGCCTTGTCATTGGCAGTAGTGGGCAATGGCCACCAGGTCAAACCTCAACATGCATACAGACTGACCACTCTCACACAATATAAAACACACACCAACCTAACACACGAATACCTGCATATTGTACAAATGCTACAATCTATTCTGCTATCTTGGCCACCTCAGGTCATCTGTGCTCCACTGGTATTATACCTACACATACATGTTACTACATGTCTACATCGGATTGGAGGGGGGGGCACACGTGACTGCTACTACATTTCTACATAGGACTGGGGGGCACACCCGACTGTTACTACATCTCTACATTGGATTGGGGGGGCACACCTGACTGTTTCTACATTTCTACACATGATTGGGGGGGGCACACCTGACTGTTTCTACATTTTTACACAGGAATGGGGGAGGGAGCACACCTGACTGTTTCTACATTTCTACACAGGATTGGGGGAGCACACCTGACTGTTTCTACATTTCTACATAGGATTGGGGGGCACACCTGATACTTGTACACATTTGCTGTGACTGTACTGGTATGTCAGGTACTCCATTTCATTCTGTATTCAAAACTATCATGCTGACTAGAGGCATAGCAGTGTACTACAGCTCTTAGTTTTGATTAACCTACATATCAGTTTCTGACTTCCTACCCTTCAGAACTAACATCCCACTGCCTGACCTGCTGTAGTCTGTCTGTGTAGGCCTGGGGGGGAGGTTACCCATAGCCATCATTCAGAGGCCTTAGCACAGCCTTTGTTTGTATGTGTCTACACCTGTCCTGCTGGCTGAAACTGTTGTTGGGTATGTGAACCTCCCTGACTGGCATGTGTGAGTCATATGGACATACATGTGGCCCAGCACATTTCCTGCAGTGGGTTCTGTTGCCATGTGTAGTACTGACTACTATGGTGATGCCATTATTAATTACAGATCTCATGGTGCCACTATAGGTGTCTACTATATACGGGCATCCCATTCAGCCAGCCAATTCCCTTGCATAGTCACATCCATACCATAGATACAAGTAACAACATATACTGCTCCGTTCAGCAATTGGTAAGGAGAGTGACTTACCTTGTAGGTGTCCCAGTATTGAGGATGGTGCTGGAGGGCTGCCTATGTCAGATGCACACAGTACACTCCCTATACATGGTTGACTACAGCCAGTGTCATGTTTGGCATCCCTTTTACTGTATGTCTGAGTCAGAGAGTGGTGTCATTCCCTGGGTCGCTTCTGTGTCAGTGTATGTGCTATGCACTGCCTCTTTGCCAAGGCCAGGGCATACTGGGCATGCCTCCTTCTACCTACTGGACCAGGCTCAGGTTGTTCATCCTCTGAGTCACTCTGTGCCTGTGCAGGCCTTGGCAATGGTAGGGGGCTGTGTGGCCCTGCCCCGTGCTGTTCCTGCTGCTGCTGTTTCCACAGGATCATATTGTGTAGCATGGCACATGCAATGACAATTTGAGTACATGTAGCTGGGGAGCACTGCAAGGCTCCTCTGGATGTGTCCAGGCACTGGAATCATGACTTGAGCATACCTAGACATACGCTCTATTACAACTCTGGTCAGAGCATGTGCCTAATTATGGAGTTCTTGTTCGGGTGTGTGTGCATTTCTGACGGGTGTCATCAACCATGGCTCCAGTGCATAACCAGCATCCCACACTAAGTGACCATAAGGGATGTCCCCACTGGCAAATCTATGCTACAGCTGCATCAGATGCCAAATGTGGGAATCGTGATAGCTTCCAGGACAGTCAACACACACATTCATGATAATGCCCTGGGCATTGCACATAACCTGGCAGGTGCTTGAGGGGAAGCTCTTACGGTTGATGTAGACCCTACCCCACTCACCAGGTGGTGCTTTGATGCATATATGCGTGCAGTCTATAGCACCCACTACCTCAGGGTATTCTGCTATTTGGTGGAAGAGATGCGTATTGCTGGCCAACGCCTCACTGGTGTTGGGGAAATATATGTGCTCACCGACATGTGCTGACATGTCATCCAGGAACTGGAGGAGTACCCTGGATGCTGATGCCTGTGAGATCCCCATGATATCCCCAGTTGGCCTTTGGAAGGTACTAGTATTCTTAGGCCTACATGTACCTTGGTATCACACTGGGACGGGTTCCTCTCTGTTAGTTCTGTGTGTGAGGCGTGGCGGGCACAGCTGAACAATTTGCTGTAGGAGGTCCCTGTCCTCTCTAAAGCACTCTACTATCTCCAGTTCATGTAGCCCCTTGTAGGTTACCCTGGGTCTGTACACTCTTCTCTGTCTCCTCACTGTGGGATGGTTGACAACATTCTCATCCTCACCACCCTCAGCCTCTTCCATATGTTGATGTATGATAGCTACTGCAGCCCCTATCATTTTGTTGTTTTTGTTTGTTAAAATATCCCCGCTTGTATACACCAATGGTGTGGAGTATGCTGGAAAAACCAGAGGGAAAGGTGTTTGCATAGTTTATAGTAGTGTTCTGGGCTGGGCTGGTCTGCTGCCTGTGTAATTGGCTGATTCTGATACATTTCACCTGCCAGCTATGCTAGTTCTCCTAGATTACCTTCCTACTGCTGTTTTCCCTTCCCATTGCCTTTCTGTTTAAGCCTGGGGGTGCGCTGCAGAAACACAGTGCTCAAATGTGCACAGAGCTGCTATTTCATGGTTTACCTTTTTTTTCCCTTTAAAACCCGGTGTGCGGTGCCCGCACCCGCTTAGGCAATGTAAAGAGTGTTAGGCAGACTCAGACACACTCCCTTGCTTAGCTCTACTAAGCTAAGGGAAAACCCGAGCCACAGGGCTACAATGCACTTACACTATGCCTGACACCCCCCCATATGATGTCAGCTAACTCCTAGGCTTGCACCAAGCTATTCCTGCTCTTACACTGTTGGGTGCTGACTAGCATGCAGGGGAAATCTGGGATTCAGTATCATTCCCCTCATTTGCATAGAATTGCCTCTTGATGAATAGTTACAGGTTCCACACTGAGCCTCCCCCTTTAGCAACCACTATTCACTGGCCATGTTGTCTTCTGCCTGCCACTGAGTATAATGGCAAAATACTGATTTTGGTTAGAATGCTTATTTTAGGATTTTTGTTTTATTTTTCACCCGATCCCATTTGCGTGCCACTGCCCTACACTTAAATAGCTGAGATCGGCTCAAAAAAATAAAAGTTTTTTTTTTTTTTTATTTTTGCAACTGTTTTCCATGCCAATGGCCATATATTTGGCTATTGGCATCCTTCTACATAATATCCACCTTTTATTTGGAGCTGTCATGACTCCATTTTGTAGTTTGCAGAAATGTACTCGGTTACTAACCGAGTACATTTCTGCAGATTACACTAGTCCTGCACGGCCGGCTTCCAGCTTCCTGGATCGCAAATTCACCTCATTTGCATGGATTTCACCTGCAAATGGGGTAATCTGCATACAGGAGCTGAGTCCTTGCAGGACTAGTGCAGGAGCGCTTATACACGTCCCTACAACATATTCCTGGATTGCATGGCAGACATATTGCTTGCTGGATCTCCTGCACTAGTCCTGCACACTGTGCAGGGCTTGCTGAATCTGGTGGATTCTGAAGTTATCCACAACAATACAGGGCCATTATAAACATTATGCAGGATTATCTGTTATACCTGTATATTAATATGGACTTCACACACACTAGTAATACTGTTATTCTATATTATATGTTTTTAAAAGATTAAAACAAGTTAATGCCCTCTAGCTCAAAATGTTAAGCAATTTAAGTGTTGAATGCCTATATGCATTGTAGCATATTTTGGATTAAAATCTTGTAAGTAATTTATTTACTATTGCACACCACATATGGAAGTTTTATAGCTGTTTCATAGCTTATACATTACATTTTACACAACTAGCAAGGTTGTGGTGCATTGAGTCCTATTGCAATTAGACCATGGATGACAATGCATTTCTCCATTACCTTCAGAGATTCTAGTAAACATCGTACAGTATATTTCAGTTAATAATGATACATGTGTGAATGACGGTTAATACATACAAACATATGTTACCTCTTATGTTTACATTTTCATAACATTCAATTATAATCTATTACTTTGTTCATTAATTTAATAAATGTAAGAACAATGCAGGTCATCATGGTAGAAATATATGTGTGTGTTGTAATCACAATGCAAACACAGGAAATGTGAATCTGCAATCCTTACACTGTGTTAAACCTTCAAGGTTAACACTGTATGTGGTGTCCTAAACTGCACTCCTACCTAACATGTGTAGATTTGAATCCCACAGTTGTAAACTACTTCCTTTACTAGCTATTTATAATGTGTTTCAAGTGTAGGCAAATGTCTTCTTGCAAACTATGAAATGTAAACTAGGTGTGCTGAAACGGATCTACTTCATATGATCAAAAGTTCATATGATCGACAAATTTTTCAGAGACCAAAACACCGAAAACTCATTTGGTCGAAACTCATAACATCGATACATGACATTCAAAGCATTATGCCCTTTCTCCACTGTAGCGCGACCCTGGAGTTAGAAAAATAGATAGGGTGTGTGTGGAGTATGTGGGGGGGTGTAGGCCCCCACATACATAGTAAATTTCACAGATACATGTGGATAGTTATAACAGAGATGACAATATTTATCTAAATAATGTGGGAGCTATGCCCCGCACATTTCCCATTGTGGGGGGCTGTGCCCCCCACACTCCCCCTATTTATTCTAACTCCAGGGTCACGCTACAGTGGGGGAAGGGCATAATGCTTTGAATGTCATGTGTCGATGTTCTGTGTTTCGACCAAATGAGTTTTCGGTGTTTTGAGCTTTAGATGTTTTGGTCTCTCTGAAAATGTTGTTGATCATATGAACTTTCGATCATATGAAGTAGACCCGCTGTAACATACTTGTTTTATACAATGGATAAATGCGCACTTTATTGTTATCCATAGAGCTTGCAGAATATTCTGCAATACGATGTGTAAAAAGAAGTACTTATATTTCATTTACATATGGATATGACTTATAGATATCTGCACTCATAATTAACTGTTCATTATTAGTCATGTGGTTACTGTAATGCAGAAGTTAGTTAGGAATAAATGGCAGAATTGCATGGTAACATACCTTCTCCATTGTGAGAATGTTAACATGAGAAATGACTACTGTAAATCAGATGTATTGGATACTTGAAAAGTTATAGCTGAGGGGTATAGCTGTAGGTATTGTGGTTACATAGAGTCACAGCTATATAGTTTTGGTGTTTAAATCCTTCTGCAGACATTATGTAGTGCATTGGCCAGCCTGATTATTCTTACACAAATGTAACTGACTTGCAGAAAATGTACTATGAGAGTGAATGTTGCTGTTCTTCTCTGTTCTTCAGTTATGCTACGGATGTCAGCATTTTGTGTCAAACATCACAATTTGGAAGGATTATGTACATTGTGATGTTAAATGTGTATATCATCTTATTTAATATACATGGCAGCACTCATAATTTACTAATACTTCTCATAACATTACATACACAAACACACATTCATGTTTGGCTAAAAATATGTATGTACATGTCCATATGAAAAGACCAACATGTACAACTACACATGTAAGTGTTCTTATTGATCTCTATATATCCACCTAGGTATTTATGCATATGTATATACAGGAAGCTTATAATGTTGTTATCATTTATCATACACGTGTGTAAACATTTTATTATGACATGACAAAACACTGTGTTCAGCATTGCATAAATGTGTGCACTTGTAGGTCTTTGTCTACATGGTTAGCTATATTTGTACACTTACATAATTTCATATTAAACTGGAAAAATTGCTAGTGTATGTAATGCTTTATCTGCATATTCACAGATGTAAGTTGTTTAACCTCCATCACTTCATGCAATCTCACTAAAGTTCCAATAGGGAGACAGTATTCTAGTTTTAGTGTAAATGTAGGTTTAAGTAGTAGGTTTGAATCTAACTTCATCTAGTTGTCATCAGTTATTTTAATGTGTGCAAAGTAGTAAGAATGAAACATCAGTAACTGAATGTGCAAAATGCAATATTGTATTGTATGGTACGTCTTGCTAACATGTAGTAGCTACATTTTTTACTTTTTTTTTTTACACAGCAGTAATTATGTACTTAAGGAATACAATCTTTCTGTTGCCGTAATACATCATACCATTTTATGTTCGCAGTTGCTGAAGATCATGCAGGCAATAGAGCTGTATGCGTAGAACACATAGAGAGGCTTGAGGACCATTGGAGGGAAAACGGTATGTGTCATTATTTTCCATCTTCATGTCTCCAGAACTACCAGTTCCATATTCCATTCTGCAGGTTTAGATGTGTATTTCTATTACCTTCAGATATACAAATGTTATGACAGACTTGCCATAATGCATTTATGAGGTATGTGTAATATGTAGTGATTTATTTTGAATAACATTAATTTGTTCATCAATTTATTTCAAATGTTGTCTTATGAGTTTTTAACATGTGTTTTTCCTTAAATTTCAGTTATGTGCTGTTTGTTAGCACAACCTAAATGAAATTCATCTGTGTTCTACTGGTATATTGATTTTGACTTGAATGAGTTATATATAAGTCTGTGTGGCTATGTGTCACTGTCTAAAATGTTATATTTGCTTGTTTCTTTTTAAATCATAGACTGTCATATACTGATATTTTTTCTTTCTTTTTGTTTTTAACATCACTGCTAGTTCCTCATGTTTTAATGTATGCAGTGTATTCCATTACCAAACCGTATGTATGTGTGATTGTTTAATTCCATTTGTATTAGTGATTTATTTGATCTTATTAACTCTTTGGAGATTTCTTCACATGCCTCCACTGAAAATGGATATTTATTACCCAGCTGTATTTTTCCGATAAACAAATTTCAATAAATAAAAACTGTTGCTGCTGTTTTCACAATATACAGTTTCTAACTTGTATGTATGGCAGTGGTTCTCAGTGAATTATATGGTGGGCATAGCTTGCCTATTCTATTACTGAATTGTTGTTTTCTGACTCACAGTCTTTGTGCTGATAGCAGACATTTATTGACATGTACTGCTTGAGTCTCACGGCTCATGCAATGATAAACAACTGCACTCTGATGATTTGTGTAACACTACCTTACATACATATATTAGTGTGATACAAGCCAGTCCTACCTTTATTGTCTTTCTGGGATGTTGCAAAGTTCATGATCAATACATTTTGTAATATGTGTAAGTACATCTGTAAGCATAATACAAACATAGTCAATGACAGTGATATTTTTTTATGGAAAAGTTATGTAAGGGTGTCGTACACATCATTTCTAGCTATTATATTCTGTTGTTGTGCTTATCACTGGCTTCAGTTCCAAAACATTCAAGTTCCATTCTGATAATATCATGGTATAATGTTGCCAATAAACCATGTTGCATTGATCATCACAGTTGCATATATATATATATATATATATATATATATATATATATATATATATATATATATATATATATTTGAACTGTATCATTGTTCATTAGCATTAATATATATCTACACACATATTTTACTAATAGTATGTCAACATGAAATATTAGTTATACATAATATTGATTTTTAGTGTCACTTTTAATGTTATATTGCACCTCAACATAAATGTGTGTGACACACATTGAATAATGACTAAGGGCCATATTTTTAAAAGATTTACTTTCAATATAAGTGACATATGACATTGCGAGGCCTATCTACAAATAGATTTATATTAAGGGCTACATTATAGAAAACCTGCTGTCAGTATAAGTAGTCACTTACATTGCATCAGGTATTTTGGAATGTGGCCCCATGCCAGTGCTCCACCTCTTGATATAATATAATGGTAGAGTGGCATAACATTCCTCGGTTCTTAATTACCGATATATGTTTTATTGACTGTTCACATGCTTGTTGTGTGCATACAGAATACTGATACAGCAAACCAATGCACAAGTAGCAACAGAAGGGTATCTGATAAATGAATAATGTATGCCATGTAATGTATTGTAGCGGTAAGTTAATTAAAAAGTATAATGTGCATAATTATTCAGTCAAAGCCTTTTATTTATAATATCAAAATATGAATATTAGAACATTTAGAATTTTACATGCTCATTACTTTATACTTATTATATTATACCTTTTTATTTTTTGTTGTACAACATATACATAAACATTATGGGCCAGATATAGTGATCAGTACAGTGGCACTACAAGTATACTAGACAGTAATGTAATGTGCACTATTTAACATGTGCTGTTTAATATGTTTTGATGTTGTTACTTCCATGTCTCTCTTTGTAGTTACATTTGTGCACATTCAACATGGCAATAATAATTATATTCTGCAGATGTCTGTTCGTAAGGCTGATTATGTTATGAGACACATGTCAATACATACTGTGAAGCAGTACATTCATGTGGCAATATAGAAAGTATTGCAATATGTATTATGACCAAATAGTTATCACAATCAATATTATGTCAGTGGCGTCCTTTCCAGGCCCTTCATAATACTTCATTAACAGGTTTTGAGTATTGTACAATCTTTAGTTTGTTATACTATATACACACATATATGGCTAATGGCAAGATTTATAACAGAACTGTCATAGCAACATAATGTACAGTGTCACACGATACACATGATGTCTATATATAAACATTTATCATTAATACGTATTTTAGTGGGTGTATGTGTGTATGTGCATGCCTTATCAATGATTGCGATTTAGTTCAGACATGTTTAGCATATGACTGTGATGTATGTTATACACCATTTTTTAATTTATTATGCATTGGATGTATGCCTAAATTCAAATAAGGCATTATAGTTGCATAAGGTCACACCATAGCGTAACACCATCTTGTGTTGTGGACACATGCATATGTAATGTATCTCCTTAGCTACAGTTGTCCTGCTTTATTCTGTGCCTGCTGTATCTTGTTAGCATTTCATCACTGATGAGAGCTTATGTTGGCCATTTCCTTTCTCTCTTAAACTTCTGGCCTCTCTATTTCACATACATGGCATATGTATATGTGTATTTTCACCTTCCTGTAATGCATAATCACTGTAATGTAAGTGTACTAGTACAATATGACTTTGTGCCACCATGTTGGGTATCCTACACATGCAAGGCATATGCACACATGGTGGTGGAAATTGAATACATTCCATCAATGTATATGCTTTACTTGTGTGTTGTGCATTATCTATACATTAGTATGCTTCTTGCCTATGCACAGGCATGTATTCCTAACCTTTTATTATTCATAAATGTATTACCATTTACTTCATACTCCATGTCATTGGTGTGCCATGTGTGATTAGCCTTCTTTCAGTCTAGCTTATGCAATGTCACTGCAAGTCACGCATCTAGGTTGTATACCTGAACACCCATCTCTGTTGCCACTGGCAAGGACTGTGTTTTTTGACAAATGAATTCCATTTCTCTCATGGGAGTGCTGTGCATATCTATTACTTTGTTACACAGGCATATTACTCTTTACTGCAATTCTGTTGTTTGGCACAGTGCTTAGTAGTTTGACCATCACATGCAGGGTTGGAGATTCTAGTCTATTCATGCATTTCCTTGAATGGATTCGGTCATCCTTGCTGTTGCTTTGCTTACACTTTCCCTGCTGATAGCCAAGTGGATGACTGTGTTTTATGCCCATCGTGTACTGCAATGACAGCACTCCCCATTTAGTGTCTTCCGATATACACCTTTGATTGTTCAAACTCCTTTTGGCATGACAGTCACACAGGTTCCAACATCGCAGCACTGCTTTGGGCATTGTGCATATGTATTTTTGAGGTGCACCATAGCTAATATGCATCTCTATCCTGTTTGTCATTTTTCCTTCAGCTGTGTTGTATAGTCCATATGTGTGCTGTCTGTGTCCCTTACCTATACTTTATGTGCATTACTGACCTTTGCTCATCATGTCTTGTGATACTTGTTATATGTTTGCACTCACGTTTTTTCCAGTCCTCTTTATGTGTCATTTTCATTCATTCTATCCCCCCCCAAAAAAAAGAAAGAAAAAAAAAAAGAAAAACATGGGGCCTATTCCCGCCAAAAATTGCTTAGGCACCTCTGTCTCTCCCTTGAACATTTCTGTTCCTCCATCCCTCTTGCATGTCCCTCTTCTTCACCCTCACCCTACATCTGTTTTTCTGTCACCCTATTTCATTTGGTGAGTGCATTGTATGCGTTCCTCACAAAGGACTCACACCCATTGTTAGATACTGTTAGCCATGGCAATGTGGCTGTAATTGCCCTTCCCCTAACCTAATTAATTTTTTTTATTAGAAATTTTGCAGGTAACAGATTCCACAAATAATGATGGGTGTGTTTATGTATGTTTGTCTATGTTTTACAATGACGTCCGTAATTGTTTGCAGATATTTGTCAGCTTTTGTTATTACTGCTGATGCGCAGCTGTTTTCAGCTAGTAATTCCCATGTATTACTGACATATTCTGTTGTGCTTCTGCACCTCCCATAAACCTGAATTGCACATTGCACATGTATTACTTTATGTATGGGTTTCCTTGAATATGTTTTTGCCATGGCTGATTGTGGTTGCACTGACATCACAGGTTATTTGATGTGTCTGCAATGCACTGATCTATTATGTGTAGGCTGGGGCACATTTGCATATGACTTGGCTTGCTATAAATTTTGTGTGGAACGTGGTGCAATCCACAGAGTTCAGTGAAGTTTATGTAATCCATCTTAATATCTTTCATTCTATCCTCCCATTCTTTTCTCCACAGCCATATTTTTATTTCAGCCAACAAATTATCATTCTATTTTATTATGCTAACTAAGACAAAGAGTAAAAAGGTCACACATATAACCAACTGTTTACAAAACACAAAAAAAAAATCTAGCAAAGCTAGATTTCTGTGTGATACCTTAAACCTCTTGCATCAGAGGCCTCTTGGGATATATGGAAATCACTCTTTAAGGATATCAGGTGTTTCACCTAAATGGCAATTCTGAAAGTCCATGACTTTTTCATTTACTTTCATTTTTAAGTCTATTTGTGGACAATTTCGGGCCATTAAAGCCAAACCCTTCTAGCTGTGCACATGCATATTTCTGTCTTCTTATGACATCATCAGCAGAGCATAAAAGGAATGCCTGACCTTTGGAAACACAGGTTGTCATACCCAGCTGATATCCATAAACTTTAGGGTGTCTACAAAATATCCCAACTAACAAACTAAAACAAAATTGTCCATAAATAGACTTAAAAATGAAAGTAAATGAAAAAGTAATGGACATTCAGAACTGTCATTTAGCTGAAACACCTGATATCTTTAAAGGGTGATTTGCATATATCCCATGAGACCTCTGATGCAAGAGGTTTAAGGTATCAAATAGTTAGAAGTTTAGCTTTGCTAGATTTTTCTTTTTGTGTTTTTTAACCAGTTAGTTATGTGTGTGACCGTTTTACTCTTTGTTGTAATTTGTTAGTTGGGATATTTTGCAGACACCCTAATGTTTATGGATATCAGCTGGCTATGGCAACCCTGTGTTTCCAAAGGTCAAACATTGCTCTTATGCCATGCTGATGATGTCATGAAGGCAGTAACATGCATGTCCACAGCTACAGGGGTTTGGCTTTAATGGCCTGAACTTGTCCATAAATAGACTTAGGTTCATAGGTTCATAGGTTCGTACTAGGCTATCTGCCCTAGGTCATTTATAAGCCTAGCCAGAGTGTATGTGGCTTACACCACCCCTTAGGATGAGAATACTACACCCTTTTAGGGTTTAGTTTACTATGCCTCTGTCTAGTAGTGACAAAGAGATGACCTAAACCTACGATCTCCCATCCACTCGTCGAGATTTCTCTTGAATAGAGTCAGTGAGAGGCTCTGGAACTTAAAAATGAAAGTAAATGAAAAAGTCATGGATATTCAGAATTGCCATTTAGCTGAAGCACCTGATATTCTTAAAGGGTGATTTGCATATATCACATGAAACCTCTGATGCAAGAGGTTTAAGGTATCCCACAGAAGTCTAGCTTTGCTAGATTTTATTATGCAATAATTCATCACATCTTCTTTTCCACAACACCCATATTTTTACCATTAATATCTTATCCCATTGTCAAATTCACATTTTTCTCATTTCCTATTATCCATACAATATTATACCCATGTTTTTTTTAAAACTTTCCCACACATACTCATTTTGAACTTTTTTCCAAAAAATACTTTTTTTACAATCCAAAACTAATGATTTTTTTTTTTTACTTTTTCTTCACTGCATTCTTTACATTTTGCCTCCTCAATACTTTGTGTTTCAAATAACTTGTTTGCAAGCAACTTATCCAATAATCTTCTTCTTCTTCTTTCGGCTTTTTCCCGGTTAGGGGTCGCCACAGCGGATCACCTTGTCCGCACATTGAATGGCAGTGGAGTTTTACGGTGTCGAGTTGCCAAACCTTCCACAGAAGGCACACTCACACGCACACCTAGGGCCAATTTAGAGTGTCCAATCCACCTGCAGCATGTCTTTGGGATGTGGGAGGAAACCGGAGCACCCGCAGGAAACCCACCACAGGAGGACATGCAGACTCCGCACAGAAGGCACCCCAGCCGAGGATCGAACCGGAGAACCTCTTGCTGTGAGGCGGCAATGCTAACCACTGCACCACCGTGGCCGCCCAAGCAACTTATCCAATAATAATCTCCAGAAAAAAATATCCAGCTTCATAAAAAATCTTCAAATCTTTCCCTTGTTGTTATTTATGTATGCATGTATGTATGTATGTATGTATGTATGTATGTATGTATGTATTTATTTATTTTTGCTCTTTTAGCATCATCCTTATGATCTTTCCATGGCTATATTAAATAATATTTCTCTATTAGCATGTTATACCATTCCTTTCTATCTCTGTTTGACTTCATCAGTTCACCTTGCCATCATGTCTTTTTTCTATCATCTCCTCCTTTTCACATATTTTATTTCTCCTTTCATTTGTTTCCATCTTTCCTGTTTCATATACAGTATTTTCTATCTCAAACTAGTTTCCATATCCTTCATATTTTTAATGTCCAAAATGGTATATACTGTAGACACCAAATCTACAACTGGATTTATTTATTTATTTTTTTATTTAAACTTCCTTCTTTTGTCTTATATAAAATTCTCCATTAACTGGATTGAGTTTTGAACCAAAAGTGAAACTGAAAAAAAATCTGTAACATTTTTCATTTTTTCAGGAAACATATAGGTACTCCACAAACAAACATATGTCACATATACACTCTCTTTTTAAAAGATAAATAAAAAGTTTCCCCACCAACTAACTTATTTATATCAGCCATAATTTCTCTCTAATGTTCAGATATGTTTTCTGTTTTCAACAGACTTGATTCCTAATATGTTTATCTGGTTTCTAGTAAACTATATCCCATGTATCTTCTTCATGACAGCAAATCCTTTGCTTTTTGACATATTTAACCTTAATCCATATTTACTTAACCCCTTTTCACCCTTGTCACAGTTCTCCTCATCTATAAGACATTTTTACAATAAATAATTCTCTACATATGAAAGACAGATGAGTATTATTACATCTTTTTCCATTCCCTATCCCACTTCTCCCATTTCATAAAGAGTTGTATGTATGATAATTACATTAATTTCTAGCCCAAATAAACATATACTCACCAGACAACCCATTTTATACTATTTTCCTAACCGCCCCTTTACCATAACCTTCACCTAAGACATCTCATACCACTCTTTAATATGTTATTGTTTTTCTCCCAACCCAATAATTCCCTCAGATATCTCCCACTGACTTGTGACTTACTGAGACAAGCACTTTTGTTGAAACACATGCAACCAAGCTTACATCTCTGTTCTCCTTTAAAATATCATCTGTTGCTTCTTTTATAATTGCTAACATTTCCTTTGTTTCCCTTTACTCCATATACCCCTTCCCTCATCACTTCTTTGAAAACAATTCAAATACTTTTTTGCATTATTTTCATAAAGATTTTATAATCAGTATTTCCCAGTGTTATTGGCCTCCAATTTACTATTTTTGTCATGTTTCTTCCATATAAATGTTTCCACCCCAATACATTTCATTTAATTTCATCTTGTATTCCTTCCTCTAAACATTCATTCAGTATTTTCACAAATACTTCTTTTTCCCCTCACACTCATCCCCTAAAATATATATAATGTAACCCATCTAAGCCTGGCATTGATTCTTTCTACTCTTCTTTTATAACCTCTTCCAATTCCTTCAGTTCATTTTTTTCTAATTTATATTTTGCTCTACCTGAACTTTTATTCACTTTCCAACTCCTCCTTTCAACTGCTTGCTTCTAAAATACGGTTTCCACAAAATGTTCTATCTCCATAATTTCGTCTTGTTTATATTGTACTACCCCATTTTCATCTATTGTCCGTTATACTTCCATGTTTCTAATCCTACACAAAAGATGAATCCTCATCCTTCTTTAAAAAGAATTCTGTCTATATAACATTGTCTTGCATTTTTATTTATCTTTCTCTTACAGTTTCTTTCCTATTTTGGTTACTCTGTTACTTCAGTCTCCCATTCCAATTTAAAAATCTTTCCCAGTGTTTTCATAATCCACTTCTATTTTGAACCATTTTCTCTATTTCTAAAATGACTTTTATATATCTTTAAGCAGGGTCTATATTATAACATTGAAGTCTTAAAACTTCGAATGTTATAATATCAAACCATTTCGATCGAAAGACTATAACATTGAACACTCAGAATAGCAATTTGTTTCCCAGGGAAAAAATGTGCTGTTCCGACAAACATATGCACAACACAAGCACGCCAAAATAAATAATCCACACACATGCACTTCACAAAACCCTACACTAAACCATACATACACTGCTAGCTATCCACTTACCTTAACCAAACCCTAACCCTAAGGTCCCTAACTATTGCACACTCACCTTACCCGCTCCTTAACCCTAAGGTCCCTATCGCACACTCACCTTACCAGATCCCTAACCCTAAGGTCCCTATTGCACACTCACCTTACCCGCTCCCTAACCCTAAGGTCCGTATCGCACACTCACCTTACCTGCTCCCTACCCTTAGGTCCCTAACTATCACACACTCACCTTAACCTGATCTGTTTGCACACTTACCATAACCTGGTCTGTAACCTTCGTTCCACAGTCGATGAAATAGCGAAGCTGCAGAAATGGGCCCACTGAATACTTTCCCTTGGAAAGTATTAGATATTCTGCAGCTTCGCTATTTTCAGTGTTCGGTGCATAGGGTTCGATATTATAACATTCAAAGTTTTAAGATTTCAATGTTATAATATAGACCCGTTTAAGCATTACCCATCATTTGTCTAACTCTCATAAAATACACTCATTGTCAAAAATTCCTGTCATAGTCTACTACCTTCATCTGTGTAATGACTTTATTTCTGTATACTCTATTATGATGTCTTCATTACCACCTTACAGAGCTCTTGTTGATCTATGATTTGAAATAATTAATCCTCTTACTCAACCTGTCATTTCCTACATTTCACCTGAATACATAAAAATATATGTCTGTTTTAAAAATTCCCCTTTTATACTTCCAATCTACTTTTTTCTTAATTTCAAGGCTCCACATTTCATTACTTCTTTTAGCACTTCTATAGCTTGTGTTATTTTACCTTTTCCTTTTTTACCTTACAGCTGGTCTGCATTCACTACAATTGAAATCTTTTCTGTCACATTTTTATTTGTTGAAATACATTTTACTATCTGACATGTTTCTATATTCTTATTTTAATAATACCTTGTTCCATTTCCATATTTTCTCACATTACAAATTATCATTTCTGGTGTCACTATTGTTTCTTTCAATATTTTCACTTCATTTTTTTTCTTATCACCTCTATCCTAGAAAATGTTAAGTATCTCCTTGACCATAAACTCTTTTACCCCATACAGCTTCATATGTTTTCACTTTTCTTGAGTAATATATATTGCACCCAGTAAATATAGCACATCCAGTTTTTCTTCTTGTACCATTCAGCAACCATTACACCCCTTATTTCATTTATTATATTATTCTTATTTAGTCCAAAGAATTTATATTATCCCTTTCCTCTTTTGCAAATCCTCCTGTTTTTTTTTCCTACTCCTCAGCCTTTTTCCAATATATGTAACTTTTTTTCTGCTCCTGTTCTTCCCTTATTTCTGAGTCACCATCTTCCTCTTCTTCACTTACCAATCCATCATTTTTATTTTCTGTTTGCAGCTGAATCTCTTATACCATTATTCCATCCCCTTGTCATTTATCATTACCTTGAGTCATATTTGTATCACTTTCTTACTCACTTATATCAGTCATTTCACTTGTTTCCTGAATATCGGTAGGAAGATGGCATAGTGGTTAAGGTTGTTCACCTTATAGGCACAAGGAACAGGGCTTGATTCTCACATGGAGTAATTGGCTAGGATTGGAGATAAGAGAGTTAGCCTGATACAAATACAAATTCCTAGGGAAGGCCAGCTGGTTACATCATGGTGCTAATAACTCCAAGGTTGCTGGTTTGATTCCCATATAGGCCAGAAGCATTTTGGAGTGGGAAGTTGGCATAATGGTTGAGATGATTACATTATGGATAAAAGGTGCAGGGTTTGGTTCTCACATAGTGTAATTGGCTAGCCTTTAAATGGCCCTAAGGGGCAGCTAGCCTAGTGCTAATCTATGAACATATGAACCTATATTGTTGACTGCATTCTGGGCTTTATCCTCTCTATTTATTTTTTCTTTACCCTTTCTTTTCAATTACTGGACATTTAAACCAAAACATGGTCAGACTCATTATCTTTCTTACACAAAATTTTACAATTTCTAGCAGGGTAGGATTTCTCATTAGGCAGTGAAGTCACAGAGCCTAGGGCCTATGCAAATAGTAGGACCTATGAAGGAGGCAAACAAATTGAAAAAAGAAATTAATGAGAAAAAAAGAGTACGAGGCAGAAATGTAATTTATCTAAAATTCAAAATTACATTACAGAACCAACAATTCAAAATGATTAGGTATTTCCTAAGAAATTTTCTTTCTTAGACTTTTCTTTTCAGCAAAGTCTTTAATAATGTCCTCAAAGCCCATATCAAGAGTAATGTCACTTTCAATACACAAAACAGCCAAAGATTATAGGCAATCCTGGCTCCTAGTTGAGTGCATGCAATTCTTAATTTGCTTAAGTTTAGGAAATGATCTTTCTCCTTCTGCATTTGTTCCAGTTATTGATAAATAAATCCTCAACTCAATATGTACATTTGGAAAACTTGTAACAAGCATATCTTTTATTTGGGATTTTATCAGCTGAGTCACTTCAAGTACTGACTTGTTATCCTTGTACAATAATGAAAACATAAGAGACTCATCAATGAAGTCTTCTTCCTAGTCTGATGAATAGATATTAACTAGGTTTCTGGCTTTCAGTTTAACTTCATCTTTTGTTAGAGATCTTTCTCAACTAAAACCAAAGGTATCATGTAACATACTGTATGCTGCACACTGTTTTGTCATTTCTGTAATGACTACAACTCGAATAAGATAAAAAAATTTAATTCAAAATGTATCTTTTGCAGTCAGTTCTTGCACCAATTCCTCTGGTGTTTCTTCAGACAGTCCCTTTCTTTTCCAGTTTCTATCTTTGCATTATTTGTAATCTGAGTTTTGAACAAGGTCTTTAGCCATTTTTTCAAATCATCAAATTTATCCTCAACTCAAACCTCAACTAAATAATCCAGAAGTGCAGCATATAATTTCACAATTGTGCCCAACTCAATTCCAGGATTCTGAAGAGCTTTGTTTATTCTATCAATTTTTTTTCAGAACATCTTCCCAAATTATTGCCATTAATGCTATTTCTAGGCTATTTAACTTATTTATCAAAGTGTTTGCTTCATGAACCACTGTTTTTTTTTTGTTTTGTTTTGTTTTTGACATTCTGAGATATCAAGTAGTGTTGCATAGATTTCATTGTAATTTATCTTCAGTGATCTGACAGCATCATATCGGGATAACCATCTTGTATGTGACAGAGTTTTAATTGAAATTGCATTTTGCATCATATTAAGTTTAGACCATCTTTATGGTGAGGCTGCAAAGAATGCATAGAGGGACTGCAAAAAGCTGAAAGAATTAATGGTGGCCAAACAGCTTTCTGCAGATGTGATCCCTACTAAATTAAGGCTGTGATCAGCACATGGAAGCCATACTGCCAGTTTGTTAATTTCTTTTATTCTGACTTAGAGTCCAGAATATATCTCGCTCATAATACTGGCATTGTCATCCAACTGAGATCTGCAATTTACTATGTCTATTCCATGTTTGTCAAATGTCAATGCTACTCTGTCAAAAAGATATTTAGCACTATGTTTTTTAATGGAAACAAACATTAAGAAGCGTTCATGTCCTCCACTATCTTTTGATACATAATGAATAATGATTGACACTTGATCTACGTAACTTATATCTGGGGATGAATCTATACTCAGTCCAAAATATTTTGCTTCTTTAATTTCAGATGCATCAACACATTTGATCCTAATAAATTTATAAATTCTTCATATGTGGTCGAAGATAAGTATGAAATATTTCTGCTGCCTGGATTTTCATATCTTTTTATGTGTTCTTTGAGAAAAGGATCGAACTCTGACAAAAGATCAACGCACCTGAGGAAGTTGCCATTGTTAAAATTGCTATGTAGTTCATTATCACCATGAAAGCCCAAACCTCTTTCTGCCAGGAATTTAACCACTACAGTTACCCTTCTTAAAAGTTCAGTAATTACTTCATTTTTGCTTTTCCATTTGCAATTCTCTATCAATTCAAAAAGACTTTTGGCATTGTAGCATTATAGATATTGCAGTGAGATGTTCTTTTGATTGTTCATGTGATGTGATCCTTGCATGTACATTTTTCCAGTCATCAAATTCAGTTTGAAACTGATTAGATAACTTATTAAACCCACTTCTAAATAACATGCATACATAAGAGTACACTTTCTCTGTGGATTCTGAGAATTTTAGCCAGTCTCTTTTAAATACCTTGCCATTACTCATTTTCCTGTAAAAAATTTCTTTCTTTGCATATCTTACTTTTTTGCCAAACTGCTTAGACGTTGATTTCAAATTGGATTCCAAATTTTGAGATGGCATATTTTGGGTGAAGCAATGAATGAGAGCTGCATGTATTTCCCAGTTAGCAGGATCAGTACTGAAACCTGATGGTGAAACAGTAACGGATGTTTCTTGTTTTTTTTAAATCACTCATAGGTTCTAATTTATCTTGATCTGCAGTTGCATCACATTTTGACAGTGTATAATCTGTCTGTTTTGTTTCTTATTTCTCATTAACTTGATCTTCGTTTCTTTTTTGATCTACAAACCTATGATTGTCACAATTGAAATCTTCTGATTGACAAAGGGTAGCCATACTGCTCAGAAGCTGTGAAACATGTATATATTTAAGCAACGAACCTTTAATTTTACTCAAGTTCTTTTCAATATTTTCTTTTTTTCCTTTTTTCAAACCCAAAATCTTGCTTTCTCTTATATCTATCAGACATTTTAAATGAGGTTGACCTTTAATAAAAAAGATTATATTACTTTTTTCAGCAAAAAAAAAAAATTAAATAGAAGAAACTATTTATCAAGTCCAGCTGATAGTACTAAATTTTGAATAAAATCAAGATTCATAAAAAAAAACTTATTTTTCAATTTTCAAATAGTGAAGCAAAGTAAATAATTAATTTTGCATAAAGAAATTAAAATAATAAAGTAGGAATAATTACTACAATAAACCCTTAACCAAAAATTAAATAAAGCAAAAGTTTATAAAAAAATAGTACTCAGTTTCATAAATAGATTGAATAAAAGATGTCCATATGATTGTAGGTTATACACGTGGTATACACAATTTACTGCCAGTTTACTTACAGTTTATTTATCACTTTACTGAACAGATTTTTACCAGGGATTGTACAAATACTGAAGTATACCTCACTTTCTTCAAGTTCAAACAATAGTGACTAATGAAAAACCAGCACAAACATCGACACCAGACATCTCAGCCTCTTGTTGAATAATTTCAAAAAGTAAACTTCCTAGTTCAGTTGTATTCCTGATGCCGAGCTGACAGAACCAAGTCATCAGTCTGGTGTCTGGTGCCAAGATGTCCACTTGTCCCATGCCAACTCATCCATGTCTGCACAAAAGATGAACTTATATTCTGCGTGCCTCCATGTGAGGCAATTGAATAACACACACAGTTATATAAATTACAAGAAAAAGGGGTAAATTTGGTGGTGAGAGCAAGCGATCATGATACATTTGGGAAGAAACATGGGTAATAAGAATGTCATGTCAGTTGGCATAATTCAGAGGGCGTTTATTCCTGTTTTTGCACAGCTCAAAGTGAAATAAGACCAGGCCCTTGGTTGGCCCTAGTACTGAACATTTGCTCTTTTCACATTCACTATTGTATTATTTTAAATCTGATCTAATGTTTCATCATGCATATTCACTGTAACCCATACTTCCAATCTTCCTGTCCATATATTTTGCTGTCATATATTTTATTTATATCATGCAGTTTACAAATTTTGTCTGAAAAAAAAGTTTTATGTTCAAAATCCTATATTTATGACAGTCAGTTTTCTTTTTAACTGCAAGCCAACATTCTGTAAAATAAAATTTTCCAATGTGATATTTTATTTCTTTTTTTTTCTGTTTCACTCATAAACGTTTCTGCACCTGAACATTTTGAAAAGTTATTTCACAGAAGTCTTCTGCCTTGATGTATCAAATGTATCAAAGGTCTTATGTCTTTATATAACCTGCTGCTGCTGTGTCTTTCGGCTTTTCCCGGTTAGGGGTCACCACAGCGGAACTCCGGTCCGCTAATGCAGTACTGATTGTACATCATCTTCTTACCAACAGTCATTTTTTTCTGAAGCTGCTGCACTTCTCCTCTTGACGTCACTTTGCATGCTGCTTCTTGCTCCTTGACTTACATGCTTTTTCTGTGCCTCATTTCTCTCAACCACAGAATTCACTTTCAGAGACATATTCTTAAAACTGATTATTCTGTCAGCTAAACATGCCACTGTATTTTTAGCCTCTGTGATCTGCTTCTCTATTACATTACTGGATTTAATGTCTGACTACTCTAATAACACTTGATTCATCACCGCACGTAAGCTCAAAATATTTCCTTCATTTGTTTCTCCTTCCTTTGTTAAACTCCCCAAAACCTCTATATTCAGACCTCTGCTCTCCTATTCTGTAAATAGGATTTCATCTCTCTCTCTCTTTCTTTTTCTCTCTTTCTGATTTTCTCTTCAAAAGTTCTTCAGCAACAATGCTTACTGTTTCCTCCATCTGAGAATTCCTTGAATACTAATGACAGTCATCCGGCACCACCTATTACTTAAAAAGAGTAAGGGTTCTTTATTATTAAACACCAAATCATATTTATATTATTTATAATATTTACATATTCATTATTTATCATTATATACATATTAACATGTAAAGTTTACTTCTCTAATTGCATGGTTGACACCTTCTAATCTTTTTTTCAACATTCATGATATCCACCACCCTTCCTTCCACAAACAAAATCATATATTTTTCAGAATTTCTGACAATATCCATTTACTATTGGATTTAATTTCATTCAATATTTCTTTCCATATAGCCCATACAATATAAAACACCTTTTTATAATGTTTTAGGATTTTTCCCTTTATTACCATTAATACACATATTCTAATATATACATATTTATATCTTTTATTAATTAATCCCTTCTCCAATCTTATTATCACATCATTTATTACCCATTTACAACATAAAAAATGTTCTGCCATTTCAATTTCACTACAATTGCATAATCATTCTTGTATTTTTTGTATGTTATAATGGTTTTTACTGGTAGCATCCTTATTGTTAATTTCCACAAAAAAATCTCTACAGTCATAATACCTTTTACACCACCCAAAATTTCCTCTTTTATGGCTTCCCTTTTTTTCATTTTCTAGTTGCTTCAATGGATAAGTACAATAATATCTATTCATTATATTTACATGCCATTCTTTCCTGTTTTTATTCTCCATAACAACTTTTTTTCTTGACAGTCTTTTATTTCATCATTCAAATATCATTTCCATCTTTTTAATGTACTTATCCCTTCCCATATCCCCTTATACTTGTCTTTCATTATTTCACTTATCAAACATCTATTACCCTCTTTTGACCATGTCAATACCATATAGGAATTCAGTGATGCTGCATATACAACTGGATTAACTAATCCTAACCATCCTTCCTCCTCCTCCTTGACATATAACACCCCTCATTTCATGGGGTTTAGTCATGATCCCCATATAAATGAGTGCACAACTGACATCAATTATTTTTCATACTTTGCAGGTATCATAAACACATTCACCAAATATGCATTTTTCCTATAAGATAGAATTACCTAGCTATACTTTTTTCTTATACATCAACTTATATACCCTCAAAACAAACATATTCCTTACTTTTTGCAATACATTATCCTATTGCTGCATTATATATTAATCAATCCCACATTTTAGCCCCAATACCTGTATTATTTCTTTATTAAACTGAATACCTCTTATTTTATCTAGGGTCCTTAAACTTTTAGTCTTTTCCTTATTTTTGCAAATACCAATAGTCTTTAAATATTTAATGAGCTGCGTCATCCCTTTTTCAATCCATTTTTAGTCATCAAAGCTATATCATCTGCATAAGCAAACGTCACAGGTACTTGAATTGTTTCTATAGATCTATTTCCTACTGTTCATAAGACTGTATTTATTTTATTAACCACTGCATTCATGATCAACACAAATAAAATTATATTTGCTGGGCCTCCTTGCTGTATGCTGCTCTTTATATCTATTATTTGACTTAGCTATCCATTTATTACTGTTTCACTTTATTGGTTTTGTATGCTGAAACTAATATATATGTTTTATTATTTTATCATTATATTATATTGTCTCAATATATCCCATAAATGTTCATATTGTATTTTGTCAAATGCTTTACTCAAATAACATGCCATAATTTAAATTCAGACTTCCTATTTATTATATCATTTACAATTTCTCTCAGTATCATCAACAGTTCTTGACTTCCTTTCCAGATTTTTCCATATATTGTTTCTTCAAATAATTTATTTTATTTTCTAATCTTTTCTCTATTATTTTTATAAATATTTTATAATCTGTATTATTAAACACAACTGGTCTCCAGTACCTTATATCATCCTTTTCTCCTTTTGTTCCATATCAATTTCATTGCACCAACATATATTTCTTCTTCTGCTATACCTTTCTGCAACCATTCATTTAATACTTCCAAAAATACTTCTTCTACCAATCTCTCATATCTTTATACATATAATATTTAATCCCACCCAATCCTATAGTCGATTCCATGTTTACTTCTGGTAAAACATCATCCATTTCTTCATCTATTGTTTTTCTTTCTAGCCCTTCATTATCCTCCTTAGTTAATTTTCTAACTCCCCATTTTTGTTTTTCTTCTATTTTCTTTTTTTTCTGAATGTTTTTTCTATATATTTGTTTATTACATCCATTATTTCTTGTTGTGTATTAAATATTAAAATTTCTCCCTTCTCATTTCTTACTTCTTTTTTTTTTGCCTGGTGTCAAAGCCATGGCCTCAAGCTCAATGCCAAAAAGTGCATTGTCATCCCTCCCCTTTGGTTAAAAACTCTCTACCCATGAGCTACCCCATAGGTGGCAGCCTACTTTACACTAAAAGTGTGATAAGAGATGTTGGGACACAGGTGGACAGCAGTCTCTCCTTTGATAATCACATCGCCACAGTAGTCAGGAAATCCTTCTGTGTGGCACACCTCATCACAAAAGGTTTCTCATCCAGGAAAAAAGAGGTCATTGTTCCCCTCTACTCATCACTCATTAGACTCTTTATAGAGTACAATGGCCCTTTTGGTATGTACCTCACAAGACATTTACAACAACTGGAAAGGCCACAGAAATACCTCACAAAGAGGATTACCGGTTTCAAACAGATGCCCTACGCAGGTCGTCTCAAAAAACTCCAGCTTTACTCCGTCGCATATCGCCTTTTCAGAGGCTATCTCTGCCTAACATACAAAGCTATGTCAAACTCAGAGCTGTTGGACATGCTCAACTTAAAGAAATCCCAATCCCTCCGAGCTATACAGTCTAGGGACCTAAACCTTGTCACCACAATAAACAGACCATGCTGGAGGGATAGATTCCTGTCCCAGAGACTTCCCATACTCTGGAACAAACTACCTATCTATATCAAACAAAGCTCTTCATTAGCACTCTTCAAGAAAAATCTTGATGATTGGATGGGAAATAGGAAATTCACCCTGGGGATCACCTCTGTGGCTCTGCTCGACAGGGGCGCAGGAAAATAATTTTCTTGAGTGGCGAAAGCCAGGGTACCTTTTTGGCTAGGCTTATATAGGCCCTAGGGCCAATAGCCTAGTACCTACCTATGAACTTCTGTTATTATTCTTTCTTTTGCTGCCTTATTTAAATATGGTGCAATTGCTTCCTTTTTTCCTTGTAAAAAATATGTTTGTTTAAACATTTCTTTTCTCTTGATTCATTTCATATATCTTCCTCTCTCTATCAAAAAAACTTTCTTACCTCTTAATATGTAAATATTTTGTGATTTAAATATTTATATTTTGTTTCTCTTCTTTTCTTTTTAAACCTTGCCATTCCAAACAAAAAACTTTTTTTTATATTTTTCTTTAAAAGTTATCCACCATCATGTCCAGTCCTTATAACATATCATCATACCTACATGATCTTTTCACACTTGATTAAGCTTTTGTCTACCTTCCTCATTTAATTCTTATTCATTTAATCTCTTAATACCTTTATCTGTCTTTATACATCCCTCCTTTTCTTGGATCTCTATCCATATAGCTAAATGATCCAAAAATCCTGTCTCTTTCATACCTTCTTTTATAATTTTCAAAATTTCTGAAATTATAAAATAATCCATCACTGTTTTTATATTATTTATTTTATATGTCCATTGTTTATTATCCCATATCTCTATTATTTTAACATCACTTCCTTTTTTTTTTCTTCTTCTCAAGACAAAATGAAAGTCTCCCACTAATATTATCTCCATGTTTCCACTAACATAAACTCTTTTTCTTTTTGTGGCATATGCATATACAGCAATAATTCTATATACCTGCCTTTTCTACCTTACATCTATCACTGTTATTCTACGCAGCATTACTAAAGTGTAATCCAAAATTCTTTTTGACTGTCAACATATTATATCTAATCCTGGATGTTTCTTTTCCCATACTGTAAGTAATCTCACTTTCCGTAATCCTTCTGCTTGTAATCTCTCTCCTTCTGTTAAATTCTTTGCATCTTCTAATATAATAATGTCCATGTTAAGTAATGAACACCATTCCAAAATACCTAACATTCTTTTAAAATTCTTTATACTATTCACATTTATAGATTCTCAACTCCTTTCTTTTATTATTTGTAACTTTGTTTATGCTATCCTTTGCCTTTTATATATTTTCTCATACCTATGCTCATAAATTTCTTTTTTCTGTCTTTGACCCTTTTCCCAGTATAATTCTTCATTCCCTAAATCACACTTCAGTTCATATCATCTTTACTTGACTCACCCAGTTCTCTCTCCTTTTCTTTTTATTCCCTTTTTGTATTTTTCTTCATCTGTATTTCCTTCTACCTTTTTTGTTCTTCCTGCTCTTTTCATTGATCTACGTGTATATTTCTCTTGTTCATTTTCTTATCCTTGGTCATATCTACCATATCTTTCCTCTTCATTTTCTCTATTTTCATTACAGTCCATCCATAAAAGTCCAATTTGTTCATTTATTCTACATTTCATTTCACATTTTTTCACTTCATGTCCCACTTTGCCAAAAATAAAACATTATCTTTTATCACAATTTCTGATTAAATGACAATTTTTGCCACATAAAAAGCATGTCTTCAGTTGTCCCCAATATTTCACAGTACCCCTGTTTCATTAATGTTTATCATACTGGGAATATGTATAATTTTCAGTATAAGTCCACATTCCCAACCTCCACTCCATACGCCTCTATTATTATAAATGTTTGTAATGCCCATAACATCTTTACATACAGTCTTTAAAAAGCCTTTTAGTGCTTATTGTTCTACTTGTGTTCAGAACTGCATATAAATGCTCTATTTTATCTCTGTTTTTAATTATTTTATCACATATGTATTCCAAGGATTGCATTTTTTACTTCATACTGTTATAAAAAATTTCCCATGTACTGACTTGACTTAAAAAGAATGTCACAAAATGTATCTTTATTAATATGTATAAAATCTCTTACCTCCTTCAGTGATAGCCCAATAGTGAAGTTATATTACCCAAAATGCCATACAGCTCACATTATTTCTCTTTTTACTGCTTATTCTTACTAAGAATGTCTTCCTTGTCATATCCATCTTCTTTTCTTTTTCCTTCCTCCTTCTTTCACTGTCTGTACATACAACCTCTTCTTCTCTCTTCTAACTTCTTCCAGCCCTTCTTCTTGTATCCTGTCCATAATTTCTCCCCACAATATGACTTTCTCACTTTCTGGTTTGCTTTCATCTATAAGTTCATTTAGATACACATCCTGTAACCCTCACAAATTGAAGGTTCTAATAATATATCCCGCCTGCGACTCTCTATCTTCTGCAAATAACTCCTCCTGAAATAATGTTTCCACATCTTGCAATGACTCAACTGCACTCACAGCATTTTTCTGACCCACTTGTCCCTTCTCATACTATATCTCTATTCTTTCACATACAGCACCTTTTTGCTTGGCACCACATTTTTTTTGCAAAGGATCAACTTCCTTTGCATTCATATTTACTTTCATCATATCTCACTTGTCTATACTTCCAACTGCCTCCTCTGTACTATCCATGCTCACCATACTGCTTCCTGCTTCTCCAAGCTGCCTCTGAACCTGAACTGGAAGCAGGAAGCCTGACAACAAAGTGTCCCTGCTCATAACAGAGTAGGAGAGGCTCCCCTAGTACTCTGCTCAAATTATCCCCTTGCCAATATAAACACCCCTGAAAAGAGGATACTAGCCTAGTGGGACTAACCTGGTCAACAAATACTAATTAAACAAATTAATAAATAAAACTTAATGTACAAATCCATTCTAGTTTGACAGTAAACGAATCTAGTCAAAAGCTCACTTCAGGAAATACACAGATTCCTTAGCTACAGACCTTCTGAGCATCACGCAGTGTATAAAACAGTTTTCCAAAGAAATATCAAAGATATTTAAAACAACAAAAAAACTTCAACACTACTTTCAGATCAGGGTAACCATAACTTAAATTGTGGGTGTCTGGTCCATTCAGATCACTCTGCTTTTAACACAGCTTTAGAAATATTCCCTTATGGAGTTCTTAATTATTTCAGAAACCAGTCTCTGAGAGAATGAACATATCACTCCATAGTGAACATTTTCTGAGAGCTTCTTTGCAGTTCATTCCATTCTTTTAATTAAACACAGGTGCTACAAACTAAGAATGACCTTCCATATATTACAGGAATTATAGAGCATAATGGTCACATTTTCAGTCATAATCATGGTTACAATTGGCAATCCAGTCATAATGTTTTGCAGTATGGGGGAGGAAGTTAGTTGCCCATATATGATATATTATCATTTAAAAATGAAGGTCATGTGCAACACAAGGTGTTGACAACTTTTAAAGATAATGGCTGAAAAGAGCTGCAGTTTCCTTTTCAGTGTCATTTGTGCGCCAGTTTAACATGAGATGTTGTAAAGCTCTTTTTTTGTATTTTCAGTACTTTACTTGTGTGATTACCAAGCCGCGGTGGTACGGCGGTAGAGTTGTTACCTCACAGCAAGAGGTTCTCCTGTTCGATGCTTGGCTTGGGAGTGCCTTCTGTGTGGAGTCTGCATGTCCTCCCTGCAGTTGGGTAGTGTTCGAAAGACATGCGTGCATAAATGGGCATGCCTTCGTTGAAGGTTGGGTGTCGAGCTGGCACCTCGGCGTTTCGTAAAAATCTACTGCCAATCATTAGCGGACTGGAGTTCCGCTGTGGTGACCCTTTACTGGGAAAAAGCCGAAAGACAAACAACAACTTGTGTGATTACCATCTCTATGGCAGCATGAGGTGTGCTAACAGCTTTTAAAGCTGTAAACTCTTTCTTTGTATAATGGTTCCTGTTCAAGTGCAATCTGTGTAACATTGTGATTTAGAATCATTTTCATACCTCTCAATCTCTTAGCACAAAAAGTCTGGACAAAGTTTGACACTATGAGGGACAAAGGCCCAAAAATAGTGACATCTTTTAAATCTTGCTTTTATAAACTAAGAAAGTTGCTACAACAACAGGATTTGTCATAGCATGCATTTTTCTTTCTGAAGGGTATGAAGACTGAAACACAAATGTATATCATTATTTAGGGCCATCAACTTTCACATCATTCCAGTGATTTGACAGAAAATCACAAATTGTATGAGGAACAGACCAAAAATATGAGGCAAAAATCTGGACATTCTGTGAAAATCTGTATAGTTGAGAGGTATGAAGCTATGTTAATACATAAAAAGCTAATAAAGTCAAGCTTATTATCTCTATGAACCTGCCTAGAACCATGTCATTTTTGAGAGTGTTTACACTCCATGTGTTGCAAAAAAAATGTTTTTTTATATGAGAGTCTAATCAATGTTATCTCAGCCTGCTTATGAACTGCACTCAGGCCGACCTGGTCATGTGATCTTGTGTTGTGGTGAATGCCACATATTTACCAGAAATACAAAATCTGTTTTTAAGAGGGAAAGAGTAACATTTTTAAGACATCAGGGATAACCTTGTAGATCAAGTGGTAGGTTGGTATAATGGTTAAGCTGTTTACCTTGCACACACAAGGTGCAGGGTTTGATCCTCACACGAGGTAATTGGTTAGGTTTAAAATGGCTCACAAGGGATCTAGCCTAGTACTAATTTTTAAACCTATTGGACAGATGAGGGACATGATTTCTGAAATGAAAAAGTACATTAACCCAGTCATCAGAACTAAAGACACAATGGCTGACCAGCAGTCAAAACCTAAGTAGTCTTTTAATAATTGTCCAGTAGACGTTACCACAGTCAGTTCTCTTCCTGCTATAATCATCACCTAGGTAACATCTGTGATTCAAAGAAATTGTGATTGCATAGTGATTGTACTATGCCATTGCACTTCACAGACACACACACACACACACACACACACACACACACACACACACACACACACACACACACACACACACACACACACACACACACACACACACACACACACACACACACACACACACTGCTAAGACTGGTAACTCAGCTGTGCACAAAGTATCAGTCAATACTTGACAGCCAGTACACTGATAAGGGGAAAGCACAGCTCAAACAGCACCAACATTAAGTTGCTCCAGTGTTAAGTAATTCTTAAATAAATTAGTCTTTAAGTAACAGTACCAAGGATACTACTCTCAGTCCCCTTCAACACCAGGTATCAATTAAACCCAGCCACAGTGGTTGAGGATACAGACTATTTAGGCATGTAGTCTAAAAGGGTAAAACCAGTCTGTCCTTTCCTTGTTGCTTTGCCAAAGATCAAATCTCATTAATATAGTAAGCTATTTATTTATTTTTATTAGCTAAATTCCTTAATCGTATGATTTGTTTTCAGGAGAGTGTCATTACACTGCTGTGCATGCCACATTTATAATAATATTACATAAAACATATCATAACCAAGCACTGGGAGAAAAAAAAAGGCTTTTACCAACCTCAGATACAGTGTTAGTCGTTGGTATAAATTACTCATTCTTATTAGATGTTAGCTGTGATGATATACATATATATATATGGATTTACTTCTTAATTTCGAAATACCAAAATCCAGAGGTTTAGAATATCGAATTCAGAACCTTGAGATCTTGGAATCTCAAAATTAAGAACCCCCCACCCAAAAAAGCAGACAAAACATGTTTCTGCAGGGGGGCCTGCATCCCCCACTACTTAAATATACCAACTCCAAGATGGCACTACAGCGAGGAAATGGGAAATCTCCCATTCTGTGCTGTACGCCAATCTCCATTCAGGATTTCAACGTGACGTTTTAAAACTTCGATCATATGATCCTCGATCATATGAATTTCGAAGTTTTAAGCTTTGAAATTCTGTAGGGGATCCACACAGATATATAAATATATATATATATATATATATATATATATATATATATATATATATATTTGACAGCGCAGTGGTGTAGCAGTCTAAACTGGACTTAGGTGTGAGTGTGTACGTGTGAGTGTGTGGTGCACCCTCTGCGGAGAGTTGGGCCTCTGGCTAGCAACCTGATCCTGTAAAACCCATACCTGCTACAGAAACGAGTGCTGAACGGCACTAATTGCCTGAAGTGCTGTATGTACAGGAGCAAATCTAGGATATTGTCATAATGCCCTCTGAAGTACAGTCTCACACTTCTACAATCAACCAGCTGTTAAGGTAATTAAACAGGTTAGACCTAATAGCTGTCAACTAAATATAGCATAGTAAAATGATATATTCCTATGGATATATATCTGCATACTCATGTATACTCAGGTACAAGGTATTGGCAGTGTGTTTGTCAGATCCTTTGTTTTTTTTTTTTTGCTCTCACACAGATAGAAAGGGGGCGACATGGACCTAGTACTCCTTCTTAGGTCAGATCAGAGAATGGCCATTTTTTAGCTGTCATGTAGTTCACAAGAGTATGAATCTGACCTGATATTCATCCATATGAGAAGGGAGAACCACCTGCTTACAGAACAGACTTTTTTTTTTTTTTTTTTTTTTGCTCAACTTAGTACTGAGGGGGTGCCAGATCAGGGAGGGTGGGCAGAAGATGATTCAGTGACGGGATATAGTTGATATTAATGCCATGTTGATAAGGACCGGGTCAAGAATATTATTCTAGTCGGTTCCCTGACAATTTGGTCTTGTGAGTTTTTGTTTATGAAAATAGAAAGCAGAAACCCTGGAATCAGAGGTGCAAGCCATCTTTTGTAAAGCAAAAGTGACTCTCTAGCATCTCTTTCTGTGCTGACAGATACTGAATCTGTCTAGAGGAACACAAACAGTCCAGCCATTTGAGAAAGCCAGTCATCTTTTCTCAGTACATTGGCATCATTAGAGCAGAAGAATGGATTCTAATCAAAATGTGGGTCTTCCCTGCATTTGTGACATGCGTGGAGAGCTCTGTCATGCCCCTCTGAATATCCCTCAGAATTCACACCAGGTCATTCACATCTACATGTGCAACTACCATGTAATGATAATATTTGTTTGGCTTAAGGGTCTTTAGTGCTGTTGATATGTCAAGAGTTCCTGGCTCCTGAGAGATACTTTACTGTCATGCTCTCTTTATTTAGTCTTGTGAGAACTGAGTTAGTGTGCCTGGCAATGAATTTACCAATCATTAGTACACTTTTGTTACAAGAGTGTCTAAGTGCACTAGTTTGGGGTGTTTACCTTGTGCCCCCTTACTGTGCCACTGCTAATAGGTCTTGTACTGTGTGGTTTACACTGAGACCCTAGATTTACTAGGTCTTGGAAACATTAACTTGTTAAAAGAATCAGTATATGATACTTTACTGTGAATTTGGTGTGTGTAGCTCATATGTTGTTTTGTTTGTGAGAGGGAGGCCTCCAATTTTTTATAAGTACTTGCCTCTCTCACATATGGACAGTGATGAGATAAGCAGTAATTCATTTCTGTGAGCATCATTCATTTGTCACACTGCCAGAGTTTACTAGGTGATATTAGGCTGGCAAATGAGGGTGGGCAAGCTGGCTCACCTTTCTTTTTTAGTCCAATAATGCAGTCATTTATTAATAGGTAGCTGAGATAGGCCCAACTATTATAAAAAGTCAAGATGTATAAGAAGAAAATTTATATTTTACCTACAGTGCATACAAAAAGAAGGAAAAACTGAAGAGGAGTCATGCAGAAATTGAGAAGGGAAGAAAACACAGAGAGAATACTAGCAACAATTAAGAAAGGATGGACTGGATGATCTGAAGACGGGCTAAAGTATTAGCTTAAATAACTATGGTGACTGGAGTTTGAAGAATTGATAGCAGTGGCAAGGAAGTTAAATATTTTTAGGTGATATTAGTGCTAAACCAGAATCAGTGAGATTCTTAAATCAAAGGAGTTCAGTGCAAGGAATGATGAAGTGCTGGTAAATACAGGTATAAGGGGTTAAGAGACGTGAATAGGGTAGGAGCAGGCCAATGGAAGGCAGTATGTGGACTGAGAACTGAACAGGTAACTCACAGATATAGAGCAGAAGCAAATCTGCAATTAGACAAGACATGGGACTGAATGTAGACGGTTCCATATATCTGTGCGGAAGTGTTTGCATACACTTGTTCCTCGTAATGAATGAGAACTACTTAAGGTGCAAACAGGCAAAGAGTAGAACATGGGTACATAGCTTTGTAGATTGTATTGACCAGCAAGATATCAAGAGTTGCCTCCAAGTGATTTTGGAGAGGCTCCTCTCTGGGTAAAATCTTCCCCCTAAAAACATATTGTTAATCATATCTTCAAACTGTAATGAGTTCTCAGGAGAGAACTTAGTAGCTATAGTAATGTAAAGAAAATTGTCAAAAGAAAATGAGGTGGTAGCCAGATCTGTTAGTGATTTCTGAAGTCACAAATGACATTTGGAAAACAGAGGGACAGGGAAAATTGAGAAAGGTCAAACAATAGTTCCTTAAGCAGAGGATTAATTGAGAGGCGTGTATTGGAATTCTTGGTTTGTAAAGAGCAAAGGATGTTCCTGGGTGGGAGCTGAGAGGGCTCATATTTTTAAAGAACTTGTGAAAAGCTATAAGGTATAAAAAAAAATAAGATTAATCAAGAGGTTAATTAGGGGGCTTGTAATTAAATGTATTAGGAGGTTAATTGCAGGCCTGTAAGGACTCGAGACAACACAAAGCAAGACTGGCTAACCCATGGAAATGTTGTGTGGATAAGATCAAGGGACTTGAGCCAGATGTTTCTGAATGCGCCAATTTGAATAGTATATAAATCTTTTAAGTCACTATGTCACAATTATATAAACCAGTCTGTACAACTAAATATGCAGAATTGTATTTGTTATAGTTGTCATATAGCTGTGCATCAGTAACAAAAACAGCAGGAAGTCATTTTTACTTGATCCTTGAGACTGAGTAGAACACTAACAATAAACAGTAACTTTAAAATTAGTTTGCTTTGTATTTCATGTTTATGTATCGTCATTCTAACCCTAATAATCTTGTGGAAAGTAGACATGAATTCCACTGTCAAAGTTTCATGCATATGTTTTTCTTAACAGTGAGCTGCATCATATAAAAAGTAAATCATACTGTCATCAGAATAATTTGCAGATATTTATACTAAAAATGAGATAAGGAACCTTCATTTTATCACTGCAGAAGTTTTTAACATTTTTGACAATTAGGCCTTTGTTCTCATAAATTCACTAGTATTGAAAGAACAAATAGTATCTGATGTAGTCTGTCTGCTTTGTACAAGAAATAATTTCCTGAAATGTGCCACTTGATTAAATAATGTAAAAGTTAAATTAGGATAATCACTACAGTGTTGGTAAATGATTTGCATTTGTTGTGCTTTGTCTTCTGTTGAAGTATGTTTATCAGTTGCTGCCTGATTCTTGTCTAGTACGGTGAATTTTTATATGACTTCCGCGGTGGTGCAGCGGTAGCGTTGTTGCCTCACAGCAAGAGGTTCTCCCATTCGATTCTCGGCTTGGGTTGGGAGGGCCTTCTGTGTGGAGTCTGCATGTCCTCCCCGCGGTCAAGTGGGCATTTGAAAAACATGTGTTGAATGGGCATGCCTTTGTTGAAGGTTGGGCATCAGGCTGGCAACTCAACACCATAAAAACCAACTGCCAATCATTAGCGGACTGGAGTTCCGCTGTGGCGACCCCTAACCGGGAAAAGCCGAAAGACAAACAACAACTGTGAATTTTTATATACTGCAATTGTTTGAGTGTGAATTTTTTTTTTATAAACTGTAAATTGTTTGTAACTGGAGCTTTTCTCCTTGGGTCTCCACTGAAAATGGGCTACTTGCCTAGTTGGACCAACCCGGTTAACAAATGTCAATAAATGCAGTGGATATAAACAGTGTACACACCCCTGTTCAAATGCCAGGTTTTTGTGATATAAAAAATGAGACCAAAATAAGTCATTTCAAAACTTTTCCCACCTTTAATGTGACCTAAAACCTGTACAATTCAATTGAAAAACAAACAAATCACTTAGGGGGAAAATATAAAAAACAAAAATGTACAATAAGCTGGTTGCATAAGTATGCACACCCTTAAACTAATACTTTGTTGAAGCAACTTTTGATTTCATTACAGCATTGTCTTCTTGGGTAGGAGTCTATCAGCATGGCACATCTTGATTTTGCAATATTTGCCCACTCTTCCTTGCAAAAGTGCTCCAAATCTGTCAATTTGCGAGAGCATCTCTTGTTCACAGCCCTCTTCAGGTCACCCCACAGATTTTCTATTGGATTTAGGTCTGGGGTCTGGCTGGGCCATTCCAAAACTTTAATTTTCTTCTGGTGAAGCCACTCTTTTGTTGATTTGGATGTATGCTTGGGGTCATTGTCATGTTAAAAGGTGAAATTCCTCTTCATCTTCAACTTTCTAGCAGATGCCTGAAGGTTTTGGGCCAAAAGTGACTGGTATTTGGAACTGTTGATAATTCCGTCCACTTTGACTAAAGTCCCAGTTCCAGCTGAAGAAAAGCAACCCCAAAGCATGATACTGCCACCACCACCATGCTTCACTGTGGTGATAGTGTTCTTTTGGTGATGCAAAGTGCTGTTTTGGCACCACACATGCCTTTTGGAATCGTGGCCAAAAAGTTCAACCTTGGTCTCATCAGACCATAACACATTTTCCCACGTGCTTTTAAGAGACTTATGTATTGTTTTGCAAATTTTAGCTGGGCCTGAATATTTTTCTGTGTAAGAAGAGGCTTCCATCTTGCAACCCTACCCCATTGCCCAGACATATGGAGAATACGGGAGATTGTTGTCACATGTAGGACACAACCAGTACTTGCCAGAAATTCCTGCAGCTCCTTCAGTGTTGCTGTAGGTCTCTTGGGAACCTCCCTGACCAATTTGTGTCTTATCTTTTCATCAATTTTGGAGGACCGTCCAGTTCTTTGCAACATCACTGTTATCCCATATTTTATCCACTTTTTGATGACTGTCTTCATTGTATTCCAGGGTATATCCAATGCTGTGAAATGTTTTTGTGCCCTTCTCCTGACTGATACCTTTCAACAATGAGATCCCTTTGATGCTTTGTAAGCTCTCTACGAACCATGACTTTTGCTGTAGCAGGCAACTGAGTAAATGTCAGGAAAATCCTACTAGGATAGCTGAACTTTATTTGTGGTTAATCAAAGTCTCTTTAATTGATGGCAGGTGTGTACCCAAGAAGACTGAATGGTGTAATTAAATTAAAAGGTGCTTCAACAAAGTATTAGTTTAAGGGTGTGCACCATCTTATTGCACATTTTTTATTTTTTATATTTTTCCCTAACAGATTTGTTTTTCAATTGAATTGTACATGTTGTAGGTCACATTAAAGGTGGGGAGAGTTTTGAAATTATTTATTGTGGTCTCATTTTTTATATCACAAAAACCTGGCATTTTAACAGGGGTGTGAACACTTTTTATATCCACTGTAAAATAAATACTGGTTTGGTTTCCATATCTGCCTGACGATGGTATGCTTCTGCTAAGCAAAGCAGAGAAATCATCTTAGATTTGTTCTCTTCATGTTTCAAAACTTTGACTATGTTTAGATCTGTTGTAAGCTACGATTGTAGATCTATGCATATAATTCATTTTGTGGAGGCCCATGCCTCCTTCCGAATGAGGGATATATAATCTATGTATACACTGATTTTTATATATCATTTGATAAGCATGAAACATTTTTCTTGTTTTCTTGCCCAACTGATCCAATACCTTTTGGGGCCAGTCAGTCTCCCCAAACCTGTAAGTTAGAACAGAAAGAACAAATTGATTTATAGCTTGGACTTTTTTCTAGATTTCAGGGCTATTTTAGTAGTGATTTTAGTCTTCTAAAATATTCTTTACTGAGTTTTGTTCACATTTGTTCATGTTTTATTGTCAATCCTTCATCAGTTCCCAAATATTTACACATTCCATCCTGCTCAAGTTCAATTATATTACTTTCGTGTCCTAGACTGATATTTTCTTGGTGCTGCAGCTTTCTGTTTTAAATGTTGTTTTTGCACATTTATCAAGACCAAATTACATTTTATATCATCTGAGAAAGTTTTGACCACTTCCAGTTATTCCTTTATCCAGAGCCGGATCAAGGTCAAACAGGGTTCTAGGCAGGGGAATAGATTGGGCCCCCCACAAAACAGCCCCTCCTGTGGCAACCCCTAACCCCCCCCCCCCCGCAGTAGCCCCCTTCCCAGCCATTCCAGTATTCTACTATTTGGCTATTTCTCCCTAGTTGCCATAAACACTGTTCAAACATGTCAGTGTGTATACTGCATTCTTATTTACCTCTGCAATGGCTGCAGATATTGAAATATAATAGCACAAACACTAACTGCCATTTGTTAATCAAACAATACAGTCTCACAATGAAAATATGACAGCATGAGCAGTAAACTTCTTTGCCTTTGAAACTCACATTCATTGAAATGGCATTAAAAGCCACATTCAAAGAAAATGCATCTGGCCAGTGTAGGATTAAGTTTACCTCTGGGCCATTTTCAAACCACATTCATACAAAATGCATCTTGCCATTGTAGGATTAAGTTTATCTTTGGGCCATTTTCAAACCATAGGCTCCTCGCACACATTTTTAGGGCCATGCATACATGTATGTGTTCTTTCATTCACCTTCTTGATTGTATTAAATTATATTCCTTGTATAATACAGCACCACTTGGTAGAATGTGTTTTAAATTTGTAGTTTTGAACATTCCTCCAGTAAGCAATGAAACAAAATGTATGAACCAATAATGACAAAACTACCCATTTCAGAAAATTTCAACCATAAAAGGGCATTCAGACATCTGTCATTACAATCCACCAATATCAGTCAATAAGCACAATATCTGTAGAAGTAAAAGTCATCTGAATAATTCTATATTAAAGAGATCTGTAACTAATGAAGAGGTTACAACTGGCAAACAACTTTACATTTCAATGTTTCATCTGCAAATTCAGTGCCTGCTGCCTTTGAATTAATTGCTTATGTAACATTATAAAAATGGTAAGCTGGTAATATTACAGTAGGGAATGACTGACAAACTGACAAGTTCATAGTTACTAAGCAACTTATGTGTGTTGACAAATCTTATGTGTGTTGGCTGTCCTGTAATTATTTGTAGTGAAAAGCTAAGGGGCTAGAATATCCTGAATTTGGAAGAAGCCCTTTTAAGTGAAGGTCTACAAAGAAAAGCTCCAAAGTACTGAAGGATGTCACTGTCACTAGATGGTGTATGTGTTTCAGAGATAGTCACTGAACTCCATGGCTTAGGCCTGACAAAGAACTGGCATTGTTGATAAATTTTACGATGAAAGCGCTTATACGTGTATCTTTAATAAAGTGGAGTTATTGTGGACTACACTGGCGTGTTTTTGAAAGAAACTTTGGATTATATTTGGATTACAGTTGTTCTTATTGCCAACAGTCTGCTATTGTGACTTTTGTGTTTTTTCTTGTGGTTTTACACCGTTTGGATATCTTATGTTTTGTTCGTCCGTCATTGTCAACGATGACCAAGGATATCACATCAAGGAGGTTGACTGAGTATAGTGTGTCCTGCTGTGGCTGATCAGTACAATGCGGGCTCAGAAAGCTCTGCCGCATTTCGGGCACAAGTGGTCATTTAGGCTGGTTGGCAAAGAGTTGGCTGTGGATTTATGCAGCTCATGCTTCTTCTGTGCCTCTAGGGTCCTGCTCTGCTAGTAGGAGGTAGCACCTTTTCTGATGCAGTTTTGCTAGGCGGGGTGGTCTTGTACTAGGGTTTCCCAGGAGTCCAGGTCAATGCCAAAGCTCTTCAGAGAGACTTTCAGTGTGTCCTTAAAATGCTATTTCTGCCCACCTTGTGTGTATTTGCCGCCTGCAAGTTCATCATAAAACAGTCTCTTGGGGAGGTGTGTGTCTGGCATACATACAAGGTGGCCTACCCACTTGACTTGGGCTCTCCTCAGCAGGGTGTAGATATTTGGCAGTCCAGCTTGAGAAAGGACAACTGTGTCTGGAACTTTGTCCTGCCAGGTAATTTTCAGCAGCCTTCTTAAGCAATTCATATGGAAATGATTCAGCTTTTTGACATGACACTCATATATAGTCCATGTCTCACAGGCATACAGTAGTGTGGGCAGTACAACTGCCTTGTACACATTCAGCTTTATGGAGAGTTTGATGCCTCTACTCTCCCACACTGACTCCCAAAGCTGTCCAAATGTGGAGCTTGCCTTGGCGATGCGTGTGCCTACCTCATTGTCAATGTTCACAAATCTGGAGACTGTGCTGCTGAGGTATGTAAACTTGTTAACAGTCTTCAGGATCTCACCTTCAGCAGTGATAGTTGGTTCTGCATACATCTTTAGTGGTGTGGTATTAATTGTGAGGCCGAAGTTTCTGCAGGCAGTGGAAAAGCAGTTCATACTCTGCTGCATCTGGGCCTCTGTGGCAGCATTAAGTGCACAGTCATCTGCAAACAGAAAATAGCGCACAAAGTCCTCTTCAACCTTGGTCTTAGCCTGTAGCCTCTGCAGGTTGAAGAGTCTGCCATCAGTCCTCTATCTGATCTTGATGCTGGTTTCTTCATCATTGCAGAAGCCATCTGCCAGCATGGCTGAGAATATCATGCTGAACAGCATGGGTGACAATACACAGCCTTGCTTGACTCTGTTGGTGACTGGGAAGGCATCAGAGGAGTCTCCCTGTTCCAGTACTCAAGCAAGCTTGCACCTTACTTTTGATGGAGTTGTAGGCTGCTTTCTTGGAGATGGATGTAGTGTCTTGCTGGAGGGTTCTGAAGGCTTCACGCTTCCTATCCAGCAGCTTCCGAATGTCTTCATCATTATCATCAAACCAGTCCTGGTGTTTACATGTGTTCAGGTCCAACTGAGCAAGAGCAGTGTTGTAGATCACATCCCTAAAGGCTGCCCAGTCCTCTTCAGCACCACTGGTGTCAAATCTGAGTTGGTCAAGCTTACTGTTGAGGTCCTCACTGAGGTTCTGGCACACAGAGTGCTGTTCTAACTTCTTGACATTCAGGCGCCTATTTGTCTTTTTCCCTGTGGGCACTGCCTAGGCTGAATGTGCATGTTTAGTTTTGAGAGGATGAGTCTGTGGTCTGTCCAGCAGTCTGCTCCACACATGGCTTTAGTCACTCCAACATCCTGCCTGTCCCTTCTACTTACTATGACATAATCAATGAGATGCCAGTGCTTGCTGCATGGATGCATCCAGGACATCTTCTTACAGTTGTGTAGGTGGAAGACTGTGTTTGTGATCAACAGGTCATGAGCTGTGCAGGTCTCCAGAAGTAGATGACCATTGCTGTTGCTTTTATGCTAGGCATCTCATAAAGGAGGACACACTCAGAAGTGCAGAACTCCTATTCCCCCTTAAACTGTACCAAATAATCAGCAATAGAAAGGGCACTGCAATAGTAGCACTCCATCTACATGGTGTGGGAGTAGAATCCACAGCCTTCTACACCAAAGGCAATTATGCTACTAATGTTGCTTTCTAATTCTACAGCACAAACAGTAGCTGCCATTTGCTAAACAAAACAGCTAGTTGCACATTGAAAAACAGACTTAGCATGAACAACAGTAAACTTCTCTTCCTTTGAAACTTACAATGCCATGAAAATGCACTGAAACTCATAATCCCTTGAAAATGCACTGAAACCCAAACTCATAATTCTATCAGCAGTCTGGTAGTTCTTGTGGAAGATTCAGTCTCTTGTCAACACTGAAGCTCACAATTCCTTCAGCAGTTTGGTAGCTGCTGTAAAGGATTCAAGCTCTTGTCTCTTGTAACCAAATTACAGGGTCAAGCCGGATCAAGATAATTGACTACCCTTCCCCTTCCACCACTAGGGCATGACATACCGTATCGCTCAACTTCTTAGCATAAAAAATCTGGACAAAGCCTGAAGTAATGGGGAACAAAGGCCCAAAATAGGGACATATTTCAAATGCTGCTCTTATAGACTTGAACGTTGCTAGAATAACATGCTTTGTCTTGGCATGCATTTTCTGAAGGATATGAAGTTTGAAACTCAAATGTATGACATTATTTAGTTATTTCAATCCTCAATGATTTGCCAGAAAACCACAATTATTATGAAGAATAGGCCAAAAATATGAAGCAAAAATCTGGACAGTTGAAAGGTATGCATACCTCTCAACCTCTTGGTGCAAGTAATCTGGACAAACCCCTAAAAAATGGAGATATAATGGCCCAAAATAGGGATAGATTTTAAATATTGTTCTTTTTAACTTAGAAAGTTGCTAGAATAACAGTATTTGTGTTAGTTTGCATTTTTTGAAGGAAATAAAGTCTGAAACTCATATATATAATCATTTAGTGACTTCAGTCTTCCATGAATTGCCAGAAAACCACAAATTTTATGAGGAACTGGCCAAACATATGAGGCAAAAATCTGGTCAGCTGAGAGGCATGTATACCACTCAACCTCTTAGCATAAGAAATCTCAACAAAGCCTAAAATAATGGGGATACAATGACCCAAAATAGGGATAGATTTTAAATATTGCTTTTTTTTAACTTAGAAAGTTACTAGAATAACAGGATTAGCATTGGTGTGCATTTTCTGAAGAAAAAGAAATCAGAAACTCATATATAAGTCATTATTTAATGACTTATATCCTCTGTGAACTGCCAGAAAACCACAACTTTATGAGAAACAGACCAAAACTACGAGGCTAAATCTGGACATTTAAGAGGTATGTTGAATCACACACACACACACACACACACACACACACACACACACACACACACACACACACACACACACACACACACACACATGCACATACCTACCTTCCCTCTGTTCTCACACAGCAATGCACACAGGCACATTCTCTTTCACAGAGTAACACATGCACTTCTCTCTCATACAGAATGGAACTACTCATTTAAATTATATACATACACACACTTTATCTCTAATACGAACAGAATGGCTAGTTTAATTTACAAATACTCATACACACACTTTGTCTCTTCTGCATAAATGGAATGGTTAATTTAAATTACATACACTCACATACACACACATATGTACACAAACACTTTCTCTCTACATTAAGTTACACTTTTAGACATACACACACACACACACACACACACACACACACACACACACACACACACACACACACACACTTACATTATGTCTTAGAGGAACAGCTTGTTTAAATTATCCACCTAAGTGTGGAATGCTTTATGCATTTACTACCCACTTCCACAGTGGCGACACATGCATGGTTCTCCTTAAAGGAGAAGATGCCACCATCATGGTGTTTAGATGGGTTTTTTTGTAAATTTTTAATATATTATTGAAATGAATGGTTAAGCCTCCTGGCCTGAGTGGGCCCTGCAGCCACAGGGCCCTATGTGACTGCCTATGTCACCTACTGCATTGGCTCTGCCTTCATTTCCTTATCTGATGAAGTATTCACTTTCAAATCGTCCACAAAAAGATGAGAAGCCTTTACACTTTGCTGTTGTCTGGGAGCCAAATTGTAACTATGGCGTGATCTGTTAAGTAGACAGCTTAATTGGTTAAGGGCAAGACAAAAGAGCAGTGGTGACAAACAGTCACCCTGGAATATCATCCTTTCAATTTTTTATCCCTGGGATAATAATTTTCCCTTTATCATGGCTTAGCTAATAAGGGTTTTTTCAGTGTTTCATGGTCATTGTAATGTAATCAATGTAGGGTTTATCTTTTACATCTGTAAGCACTTCTTTATCCATGAATGTGGGATACTGTTTAATGTTTTTTTGTAATCTATCCATGCAAATTTTTTTACTTTATACAATTCTCCATCATGGCTTTATTTAACCAAAAAATGATCCTTTGTCCCACATGACTTTCTTTTGTTACCTTTTGTTCTATTAGCGTGATTGAGTTTTCTTCTAAATGACTATACACTCTGTCGGCATCATTTCCAGTATATAGTTTATACATTGTTGGAAGGGAAGATATTGGTCAATTATATTTAGGATGGCTTGCAGGTTCACTCTTAAGGAGGAGTATCATTTTTCCTGTTGTTAACCAAGTTAGTGTGTGTTTGGAGTGTGTGCATATAAATATTTCTGACTCAGGGCTAAATCTTCATGTAACAATGTTAATACTTTTAATCAGACGTTAGGTACTGCGTCAGAATCCATGGATTTCTATTTAGGAGCTTTTCTTAATTTTGTTTCAACTTCTCTGGTTGTTACTTTATCCCATTTCATATCATGTACTTCTTTTATCCATTCAACATATTTATTATGTTCCACATGGTCTTCATAGATATTCCTCCAAAATATGTGTATTTTTTTTTTTTTGTGGTGTTTCTATTCCTTTTACTTTGTTTCCCATCTCTCTATAAAACTTTTTGGATCATTAATGAATTGCTTATTTTGCACTTTTCTTTTTTATTTATCTGTATATCTTCTAAGGATTTTTTTCTGTTTGTGGTAATGTCTTTAGTTTATTATTTGCAATAGTGAATGTTAGATCCTGGTCTCTTCTAATACGATATATTGCTTTCATCACATCTAACTTTCTAAGTATTTTTGTCAATCTGTTCATTCTTCTATAGTCTTTTAACAGTGACACTTATAGTCTTAATTGCTTTATAGTTTTCTCTATTTGATGCTTCCATGATGGCATTTGATTTCTTCCCTTCCTTTCTTGTATTGCTCTGTATTTTTGTGGTAAGACTTTATCTATTATTAATTGTGCTGCACAGTAATATGTCCTATTTACTTCTTTTATATCACATGAGTTTCTGTTAATAATCTTGATTACTGCATTCATGTGTTTTATCAGACTTCTAACATTTTGAGTCTTACTGACTTTCAATTATCTATTTCTTAAATCAATATTAATATATCTATCCATCTCTATTAAATCAAGCAACTCTTCCCCTTAGATCTTTTTTCTTTTAAAAAGAGGGAGCATTCTTTATTCGTCGTTTCCTACAAGCATCCAACAGGTGTTTCTGAACATCTTCTTGTGACATATTCTCTTCAGTTGCGTCCTGCGTCATCCATTGTTGTTTCATATGGGAACTCACTGGCCTATCACTCCACAACATTGAATGTATTAGAGTTACCACAGTTTCCTGTTTCTTCCCTCGTTGTGCAACTCAAAATGAACTTTTGTACTAGTTTCCTACTGAAGGCTCCAGAGTATCTTCATGTGCCAAATGATCACATTTTTTCCATTCTACCTGTTTCTCCTTAATTTGGGGACTCACTGTTCCATCATGCTGCTTTCCTATGTAGGAACACCGATTGTTGGCGAGCTGAAGCTCTGGAAGCCAAAGCTCTAGAGTTCAAGCGCCATCCACCAGTAGGATGACCAGCATTGGTATATAATAATAGCGTAACCAAGTTTTATGCTTACAGCAATATGTAACCTTATTGTTTAAAGTCAGTATTTGTCAAGACATTGGGGAATAAAGTTTTCTTATAACATTTGCCCATTTGCAAAAAGAAGAGTGGATGTAATTACATAAATGCTTGCACACTGCTTGGTACTTCATATAGAAAAACCTTTGAGACTGCTGTTTCCTGCGGCCTTATACATTTGTAAAAGTTATCAAATTGTTTTGAACACTGAAAATAAATGGTATGTTAATCCTTTCATTAGCACTTTACAACTGCCTCAGTTGTATATGTATAGCTTTGTGCCTAGTTATGTTTCTGTATCTCTTACGTGTTAGTATGTTTTGCTACAAGTTGCTTAAGTCCATTTGTACCACCTTACTCATGCGTGCCAACTCTAAACCTAACTTTACATATTGTGGTACTAAAGACTTTTTTCCCTAACACTGAACTAGACACACACACACACACACACACACACACACACACACACACACACACACACACACACACACACACACACACACACACACACACACACACACACACACACACACACACACACACACACACACACACACACACACACTGAAGCTCAATGACAAAACTCATTTAATGTAAAAGTTTTGGCATTACTTCTCACTCCACCTTACCTAACATTCAACACTGAATGCCTTGAATATTATCTTGACAACTGCAGGCTATACTTACATGTGTTTCATCTATCTCAGAACAGCTGCCTAAGAGCAATGTTTGGGTGTCTCTGCTGGACAACAGAGTTAATGCCTTTCAGGCAAGCTATAGTAGAAATAGATTAGCTATTTAATTTTCTTACAGATCTATCACTTTGGCACCTGAGTGAAGCAACTCCTAGTTCTTAGAAACTGCAAGTTTTCAATTTTACTGAACATAACTGTAATATACTGCATATGGTTCCATTTCCTCAAGCTTTAATTTTTCTGTTCAGACCCATGGCTTTGGACAGAACATTTTACATATACGTCTTGACTTTGCACATACCTGCACCGCAATAAATAACCATATCTGTTTAAACGCATCTTTTTTTAATGAAAGGAATTAGCATAGTTCATAAAGAAGGAAACACAGGCTTTCATAAAACAAAAATCCAAAAAATCTCTTTAACAGAAACTTGTTTTGTTTTACTAAATGTTATGCTTTCTTTGCCAAAATCTAATTCAAAGTTCACATGGCTTTAAGTACAGCCTCTCATACTTCCCAAGGTCAAGTTCATAGTACCTTTGTAATTTTTCTTTAGGGCATTCAGCCCTAAGTAGAGTTACTCATTCATTAATAGAAAACAAACTGCAGTTAACAGACTTGTCATTGTTCTTCTCATGCAGTATTATCTCTTGGCAATATTTCACATGGTCATTGCGAGTTTCCTATTCCCCCTGTCAGTTATGCCTGCTTCTTTTAATTCCTCATGTCCCATACACTTACAACTACTGGGTATCCTTTTCCACACCAGGACCCAGGCTGTAAATATTTCATCTCAGTAAGAACTCTTCCTCCTATTACTCTATGTCTGTGACCCTCTGCCACTCCAGGATCTGTGTCTATAGGTTCATAGGTAGGTACTAGGCTATCTGCGCAAAGGCCTTTATATGCCTAGCCGGAATGTGTTGGCTTTCACCACCCCTTTAGATTAGTTCCCTGTGCCTCTGTCCAGCAGAGCCATGGAAGTGATCCCCGGGGTAAACTTTCTGTTTCCCATCCACTCGTCAAGGTTTCTCTTGAAGAGGGTTAGCAAGGAGCTCTGCCTAATGTAGATTGGAATCTTGTTCCAGAGCATGGGAAGTCTCTGGGACAGGAATCTATCCCTCCAGCACATCCTGTTTATTGTTGTGGTGAGGTTTAGATCCCTAGAGTGTGTGGCTTGAGGGGATAAGGTTTTCTTTAGGTGGAGCATGTCCATCAATTCTGGATTGGACATGGCCTTGTATGTCAGGCAGAGATCACATCTGAGTAGGTGGTATGCAACCAAGTACAGCTGGAGTTTCTTCGGTCGAGCTGCATAGGACATCTGTTTGAAGTCAGTAATCCTCTTGGTGAGGTACCTCTGTGATCATTCCAGCTGTTGCAGGTGTCTTGTAAGGTACATCCCAAATGAGGCGTTTTACTCTATGATGGGACTGATGAGTGATGCATAGAGGGGCACAATGACCTCTTTTGATCTGGATGCAAACTCTTTTGTGATTAGGTGGGCCACAAGGATTTTCTAACTACTTTGGCAATGTGATTATCGAAGGAGAGGTTACTATCTACTTGGGTCCCCAGATCCCTTATTACATTTTCCGTATTTAGGGGGCTACCACCTATCTGGTAGTTTGTGGGTACTTTGTTTTTTTTACAAAGGGGATGACTACGCACTTTTTGGCATTTATCTTGAGGCCATGGTTTTGACACCAGGTATCTGTCTCAGTGAGACCCTTTTGGAGGATGTCTGTGTCCACCGGAGAGTCAATTATAGCCCCTAGTTTGCAGTTGTCTGTGAACTTGGTCAGCCATAGTCCTTCTGTGCTTGCCTGTACCTCTGAGAAGTATATGCCAAACCGGAGGGGGTCCTAGGACTGATCCCTGGGCAATACCACTTGTAACCAGTTTAGAGTCAGACCTAGCTCCCATAACTCTTACCATGTGGGTCCTGTCCGTGAGCCAGTTGGCAACTCATCTTGTGATGCAGGGGTTTATGTTCAGGCTGGTGAGCTTGTCTGTAATACCTGAAACGGGAATGTGTCGAAGGCCTTTGCGAGGTCTAGGTGGGCTGTGTGGACCACCTTTCCCTCGTCTATAGCCTTGGTAACTGTCTCAAAGATGCCCACCAGGTTTAGGAGGCATGATCTGCCCTTAACAAAGCTGAACTGGGTAGGGTCCAGTGTTTGGAAGTTCCCAATGTCTCTGTTTATGAGATCCATGATGATGCGCTTCATAGCCTTGCAGACCAAGCTAGTCAGGCTTATAGGGCACTAGTTCCCAGGATCTGTTGTGGCTCCACCTTTTTGGAGTGGAATAACTGTTACTGTGCACCACTCTATGGACACGTAGCCTGTGGAAAGGCAGAGTTTTAACAGTGTGTTTAGGTAAGGGATTAGTTCATCTTTGAGCTCATGTAGGACGCAGCCTGGGACACTGTACTTTCCCACTGATGCTGTGTTTTTGGCTTTGGAGAGGGCTGTTTTAACCTGAGTGTCTGTGATTTTAGGGGTACTACATTCTTTTGGTATGGTTATGAGCCACTTTTGGGGGTGAGAGGGGGTGAAGTTTGCACTGAACCTGTCTGCCAGGATGTTGTCGATATCGGTTGGTTCAGTGTATTTTTGTGCCATTCTGCACTAGCTCCGAGCAGATCTGAGAATTGCCACTTAGATTCTTGACATAGCTAAAGAATGCCTTGTGGTTATCTTTGGAGTCTTTGGCAATTTTTCTATCGAAGCTAGCCTTGGATGATTTTATGAGGGATCGTAGTTTCTTGCTGATACTGATCAGGGATGTCTTCCCTTCTTGGGATTTTACTCTTTTCTGCACTAGTTTCCTCCTTCTATTGTATAGCTTGTTTATGGCAGGGGTCCACCAGACTGGTTTCCTTTTCTTTTAGGAGTGAGTCTTGGTTTTGATTGGGATAGCAAAATCCATGCTTTCTTGTAGGTGCCTGTAGAGTGCATTAGTAAAGGATTTTGCAGCTTGGACAGCGTTATCCTTTGGCATGGCGGCTTTGAAACTTTCTACCTCAGTCTTAAGTAACGTGAAGTTTGCTTTTGAAAAGTTTTTCACGGTGGTTTCTTGGAACGGGGGGTGGGGGCAGAATGTGGATATCCAGAGTGATTAATTTGTGGTCAGATCTAACCAGCGAGGGGTTGACTTCCAGTGTCGAGCACTGGTCACCCATGTTGATGATGACCAGTTCCAACATGTTGTCACCTCTGGTGGGGGTGTTGACCAGTTGATTCAGGGTGTTTGAGTTTATAAATTCTAGGAAATGTTGGGCAAGGGAGTTAGTACTTGAGTAGTTCTCCCATTTAATGTTTGGGTAATTGAAATCACCCAATATCAGGTTGTTTGTAGGACCTTTATGTTTCCTAGTGTTTCCAGAAATGCGTAATGGGGGTCCTCGGACATGGTGGGTGATCTGTAGCAAGCTACAATTTGAATTGCAGTTTTGCCTGTTGTTAGTTGCATGTTGATGATCTCTGAAGCATTGTGCTGTGCCACTAACCTGGAGGTGTGGGTATCCTTGATGAATATGGATATGCCCCCACCTTTTGTATTTCGGTCCAGGTTTTGTGGCCAAAATGTATGGTATGAGTTGTAGCCTGGTAGTGCCGGGGTGCTCTCTGGATCCTTAAACCAGTTTTCTGTTACTGCACGTATATTGATTTTCTCCATACTGAGGAGTGCCTCGAGTGCATGCATTTTGAGGTTTAGACTTCTGGCACTGAGTAGCATTACCCTCAGTTTTTTGTTACTTGTGCTATTTATGGTGGTGGGTTTGTCTTTTGTGCCTTACCTAAAAAAGGCACTATGGGGGTGGCAATAACCTTGGCCAGTATTTGAAAGCCTAAGTGTGACAGGTGCAAGCCGTCTCTAGTGAAGCAGCTATGGCTCTGCCTTTGGCCCTGTCAGCCCATAGCTGTCTCTCCATTAGCAGCTCTGCATTTTTTTATTTAGTCAACAGTTCAATGAGGAGAGATAACTTCTCCGCTTTAGGTACCAAGCATGTTCAATTCCCTGGCCTCTTTTTTCCTTTTAAAGAAGGGACATGACATACATGAACTGTTCTTCTTGCAATCTGGGTTCATGTGATTACAAACTCCACATGCCCCTAGGTGAATTACTATATTACATAACTACCCATCTCTAACCTGAGGATATAAACAATATTAAAGAGTTGACTCCCACCTTGGCTGGCCAAGGAGCTCAGCAGATGCTGGACATAAGGTTATGGACCCTCCCTTCTGTAAATATCACATCTGTCTCCTCCATGACAAAACAGATCTTCTCTTGAACAGGATTTATTGCCAACCATCGTGTAACATGATGCTATTATGTGTTACAATATCTAAAGCATATAGTTTAGTACTGCACATAAATTTATCTGACATCCGTCTTCATTTTCTTCCCTTTATTCTTTGAAATGTCAGTAATCCACATCCCAGTGTTTAGCCGCATGCCATCTTTATGCTTGCCACCAGCCTTTAAACATTATCTTGTAGTGTTTTCAGTTCTTTTTACTACCAATGCTGGCTTGGAACTCTGGTCATCTTTGGAAGTGAGAGTGGTTCTTGACATTACCACCTTTTCAAGCCTTTCTTTAAATCACCTTTTCACTTCCATTTCTTTTTCCACATCAGGAATAATGCTTCGCATGATGTTTTTTCATCTTAGCAGCCAAAAGCATTCCTCATTCATCACTTTCTTTGCTTTTTAAATCTGCCAAGCACCAGAAAGCATATGTTATTGGTTCTCACTTTTCAGTCCTATGCACTCTAGTTTTCCATAGGGGAAAGGGGAACTTTGCTTTTATAGAATACCACTTCTGTTCCTCTTGCAACAATGAACCCTAGCTCCTACTATATTTTCATAAGGGTAGTTTTCACCATTCACTAGACAAGACTGGTTACTTTCAACACTCTCTATAAACATTTCTGTTAGCCAACATCCTTTCTTTCTTTTAAACTTTTTCTATACAGACTCTCTGTGCAGGCCTCCTACCATTTACAGCCTGATCCATAAACATTAAAATATGAAATAAATACTTTGTTTTAATCACTTAATCCATTAGACAAGTATTGGTTATGTCTTCTGCTAGACTACTGCATGCATTATATTTTTGATTTATGTCTTATTGCATCTCATCTGAAAGGTGTCAACAGATTCAGTACCAACTTTACCCCTCTCCCACCCAAGGGACCAGTCACAATACCAATTGATTGCCAGACACCCAGTATTATTGCTGCACAGGTTAAAACAGCACTGTCCAAGGCCAAGAATACAGCTTCTATGGGACCTGTCAATATTCCTGGCTGTGTTCTATATGAACTACAGAGTGAACTGGCACCTCACCTGTGTGCCCTGTTCAATCATAGCCTCAACTCAGGCTTTGTCCCTACCGAATGGCGCACTGCTACAGTCATCCCTCTCCACAAAGGAGGAGTGACTACAGACCCTGGGAACTATCGCTCCATTAGCCTGACGAGTCTGATATGCAAAGCTATGAAATGCATCATCATGGACCTAATAAACAAGAATATAGGGAATCTCCAAACTCTGGATCCCACACAGTTTGGTTTTGTTAAGGGTAGATCATGTCTGCTCAACTTGGTCAACTTCTTTGAGGCAGTCACCAGAGCTGTGGATGAAGGCAAGGTGGTTCATACAGCCTACCTGGATCTGTCCAGTTTCCTACATGTCCAGACAGTGTGCATCCAGTTCCTCTCTCTTCTTCATATCTCCAACAGTTGGCCATTGAATTGGGTAATATCCTAGCTATCCCAGCTGGTGTTTACAAATATATATGTAAGCACTTCCATGACAATATTTTAAAATTACATGCTTTTATAGGTCCTTAGGTTTATAGGTAAGTAATAGGCTAGCTACCCTTGTGAGCCATTTTAAGCCTAAGCAATGCTCTCTTTTTGTGCTTGAAATAACTTAACCCATTTGGTTACAGACTGGCTTTCTTCTTTTTCTTTTGTCCCTAGCTGGTGGCCAGCAAAGGTGGTCAACCCCGAAGTTGGTACTCTGCTGTGGGTGCTGCTGGATTCTAGACGTACGGATGATTTTCCATGTTGTTCCATCCATGGCAATATTTCTGACCTCCTGTAGGTTGAGTCACTGGCTTCTCAGATCCTCTTCAAACTGTTTAGCCCATGTCTTCTTTAGTGCAGATTTGTGAACTCTCCACTTCACCGGGCACTCTCTTTATAATAGTCTGTATGGAAAGAGGCGATGTTCATCCAGCACATGTGTCCAAACCAGCACATCCTCCTGTTCTGGATCTGTTTGCTGATCACTGGCTGCTGATCACATCTGGTCTGGATGCTCTCATTTCTAATGCAGTCATGAAGTGAGATTCTGAAGATTTGGCACAGGCACTGAATTTGGAAAACCTCAAGCTTTTTCAGGTCTGCCTTGAGGAGGATCCACATTTTTGATCCATAAAGGAGAATTGGCAAGATCAGTGCCTGGCAAAGTTGAATCTTGGTGGTGATAGAGATGTTTGTTCTCTTCTAAAGACAACACTGGAGCAAGGCAAATGCTGTGGTGTGTTGTCCATTCCTGCAATGGACTTTAGCTGTTGATGGAACCTTCTTCCCTTAGATCAGTGAACCCAGATACTTGAATTCTTGCATTTGCTCAGTCTGAATTACCCCAAGGTGGACAGTGGCTTGAGACCCATCGGTTGCCGTCACTTTGGTCTTGTCCTTGTTTATCCATAGGCCATATGATTGGGAGACACAGGCAATGTAATAGAGGATATCCATGGCTTCAGTGTCACTATATGCAAAAATGGTGCTGTAACAGGTGAACATCATGTCAGTCACAGAATGGGACAGGTCGTATTGGACTTTGCTCCTGCCCTCAAATACTCTCCTCATGATGGTATCCACCTCTATGTTGAACATAAGTGCAGAGGCCACATCCCCTTGACAGACTCCAGTCTGGATGGTAAGCTCTTCAGACAGTTCTTTCCGAATGCGCACCTGGCTGGATGAACCATTGTAAGATGTTTGAAGGAGTCTGATGATTTTCTTCAGCATGTGTTCAGTCTTCCACAGGGCAGGCCAGTCGATATAGTCAAATGCAGATTTGAAAGTGATAAAGATGACAACTGTACATTGTCCACACAGGATTCTTTCCTCCATTAGCTGATGGATGGCAAAGATTTGATTGCAACATCCTCTGTTTGGTATGAATCTGGCCTGTTCTTCCTTGCAGGTTTGCTCATGGTGTTTCTGTAGCCTGAATTGTATAATCTTCATAAAGACTTTGCCAGCGATGGAGGCCAGGCTGGTACCATGGTAGCTCTTGCGGGACTATGTGGGACTATGTTCATCTACCAAATCTTAAAAAACTTAAACTGTGAAATAATGAATGTAAAACAGTGAAATGGATTACTGAAAAATGGCAACTTTGAAAAAAATGCATCAAATGGCCATAGTTGCCCAACAACCAGGAAGTAACATGATGCGTAAGGTAAATGAAGGGAAACCTTTTAAATTTGCCCTATTCCCCACTGTAGTTCAATCTCGGAGTTGTATATATAGTTAGGGGAGTGTGTGGGGCACAGCCCCCCACCTTGGTATTTTGTGTGTGCGATGTTGGCTGACTATGGCCAATCAATGTATTGTTTTTCGACATTGCTTTTGTTTAATAATTGTCTCTTTCACTGTTTACTTTCTTTATTTCATGGTTTGATTTTTTTTTATGATTCGGTAGCTGAACATAGACCCATTCTTGCTATATATATTATCCCTAATGAGAATAACTGGATCATATCATAGATATTTTGAGGTGACCCATGCATGGGATAAAGCATTTAGGAGCTGCCTCTGTCCATTTACACCCATAGATCTAAGTTGCACTTGAATACGGACAGGGATAAACTTAGTTATATGTGGATGGGGAGTCTGTTCCACAGCACCGGTATCATCTGCGAGATATACCTGTCCCTCCAAGCCATTCTGCTGATGTTGCAGAAGAAGTTTAGATCTCTAGACCAAGTCTTTCTGATGTCATTTGACTTGCTGATGTGCAGTAAATCCATCAGCAATGGGTCAGAGAATGCCTTGTGTGCCAGACAGAAGTCACCTCTTAGCAATCTGTGGGATACTGAGTATAGCGGCAGGGCTTTAAGTTAGTCCACATATGACATATTGCTTACATGTTGTATTCTTTTAATAAGGTATATCTGTGGGTATTTCAGCTGTTGCATGTGTCTGGATAGATGCCAATGGCGACATTTTATTCAATGACTGGCCAAATGAGGGCTGAGTAAAGAAGATGATGACATACCTAGATCTAGACAATATCCCTTTCTTTATAAATTGTGCAGTATAGAAGGACTTTCTTACAACAATGGACACATGTTGGTCAAAGGATTGGTCACTGTCCACATAAGTTCTCAAATTCTGAAAACCTAGGTCAGCTGTCATGGGCTTATTGTCAATGCGGTAGTTCCCTGGGGTAGATGACTTCTCAAAAGATATAATAATGCATTTATTTTTGGTATCTGTTTCAGTATCCATATTTCTCCCAATCCTCTGGTTGAATATCCTCCTGAATTTCTCTTTCCCATTTCCTTATTTGCAATTGTCCCTCCTGTCTGCTTTTAATCCTGTCCATCATTTCACTTTTCATATGAATCCTCTAGTGGTCATCCCGCCCAGTCTTCTAGTCTCTATGCCTTTCTGTATTCTGGTATCTTCTCTCTATCTCATTTTGCCCTTGTCGTCTCTATCCCTTTCTGTAGTCTGGTATCTTTTCTGTATCTCATTTTGCCCTTGCATCCTATACTGTATGATCCTCACCCTCTGGTATACCCATTCCATCTTTGGCTCCAGCCAATATTCCTCTCTTATCTCTGTCCTTATAACCAATTTCTTGTTTTCTCCTGATTACACCTCAATTTTCATGTGACTGTTTCCTTTCTTTTCTCCCCTTTTTCCCTCCTGTTGGTAAAACTCTTCCCCTCCACTTCACCCCCTATCCCCTAACAATGTAACACGTATATTCTCTGAGTTTCCATAGTCCAGTCTAGCCAGTAATGTTTCTCTTATCTTCTTCCTTTCTATCCATATACTTTTCCTTTCCCACGTTTCCTTTCCATGCTGTTTTATAGTCCAGGGCATCATTATTCTTTTGAGAATACTTGGCTAGGCTTAGAAAGACCCCCCTCAACCCCCAGGATTGTTAGTTTAGTAACAGTCTATGAAACAGTGAATCTATAAATAGTAATCTTAACACAAGCTATCAGGTTATCCTTTAAATCTGCTGCCCCCAGTCCACCTCTGTCTAATAGTCTAACCACTAGTTCTCGGTTTATTGGTTTCTCATCTTCCATTATAAATTCATTGAGTTGTTATTTAATCTTTTTCAAAATCTCTTGCCTTGGTTATCTCCAGAAAACTTGCCCTGGGTATATATACTGTAAAATTATGTTCATTTGTATTACTTGTACTTTCTGTTTTGCTTCTAATTATAATTATAACACTTTCCATCTGTAAATTTGCGCCCTCATTTTACTGTATAAATGTTATGATATGTTGATTACATTGTTTTTCTGCATTGTTCTATGCAGCCATATCCCTAAATGTTTTATTTTCCCCTTCCACATCACACTTTCATTCCTCTCAATCTCTTTATCTTCAGTCCCCCTATCCCTGAGGCTTATCTTTTTTCTTTATTTACTCTGTAGCCTGCTATTGAGCCAGATTTCTCTATTACTTCCCATAACTTTATCTCTTTCTGTCTCTCTTTCATTCTGGGTTAGGGTTAACAGTAGGTCATATGCATATAGCGATATAGTAATTTTTTTCTTTCCCTTTCTATCCTTTTATATCAAACTCTTTTATTGTTTGTACAAGGGGCTTCAAGAACAATGCAAATAGTAGTGGTGAGAGTGGGCATCCCTGCTTTGCACCTCTGCTAAATTTTTATTTGATTTGAAAGTCTCAGGGCCAGATTCAATAAAGCCTGCACTAAGTATACACTAAGTGTGCACCCTTCTGAGTGAGCAAACAACACAGACATAATGCACACCTTCTTCCTCCTAATTTTAGTTTTCCTACTTATTAGTGTGACGTTCTTTAGTCTGGAATCAGTCAGTCTTTTACCTCTTCTTTTCTGTTTTTGATGCAGCCTTGTTATGTTTACATCTATTATTACTATTTTACTTACAAAATTCTATTTTCCTTGTATAAACCGTAGCATTTTAATGGAATGGCAGAGCCAAGGAGATTTCTTTATATAAAGCTAAATCAAATAATATTTATTTCTAATGTTTTATGTTGATATTCTGAATAATGTGTATTTTTAATTCTTGTTCAGTATATTGTAAATCACTGTTTTATTGACAGACCTAATCTCATACAGTGCATCTTTTGTACCACATATGTTTTTTACAATACATCAACTGGAACTTTTCTTAGGAGGATGAAAATGATTGTATAATGTATGCTGCATATTAGCAAAAGGATCTTTTGATCCTGCCATTCATTGCCTTATTTGATACAAGTTGTCTCCATCTTGTTGCAGTAGTAAAATTTTTAGCGCCTACATCATATTATCAAAGACAAAATATGTTGAACGCTCAAATGAGCAAAAATTCCAAAACTCGAAGTCCGTATTGGGGGGGGGGGGCTATGCCTCCCCTGCTAAATATATATTCCAACTCTGAGATTGCACTACAGTGAGGAAATGGCAAATATCCAAATCTTCACTGTACTGCATTCTCAAAAACCGAACTTTGAGTTTTTGGCACTTTTGCTATTTTGACGTTCAGCATTTTTGGATTTGCAATAACGTGATATAGATCCAAACCTTTAGTCATGCATTTGTTTTTTATGTAAAAAAAGACATAACTAATAATTTTTGCACTCTTTTTATAGCAACCTAGACATTATCTATCAGAATCAGTCTGAAAAATAAATAGTGTTAGTGTATTAAGAGAAATATCTTAAATTATTATTTTAATTTACTTGATACTATCAACATTTGTTGCTTTTCCCTTTCATTTAAAGTTTCACAGTAAATTCCCCTTTTATTCTTTGTATTAATATATATATATATATATATATATATATATATATATATATATATATGTGTGTGTGTGCACACATATATAAATAGCAAGATAGATAGATAGATATTACACTTACATTTTGTCATTCTTGTTTGTAGTTATATATTTCTGGCTTTAGACCTCAGGAATAAGCAAACTAATGTCTTTCAAAATGATGAAACAAATCATTTGTGGAAGTTACACTAGTAAATCATTTATTTATTTTGACCTAATCACTTGTTTCCTCTTGCCATGTCTGCATGCATCACCTTTCTTGACACTGACAAGGTATAGCATGTGTTTGTATACAGTTTTAACAGAAATAATACAGTATGGTAGAGGCATGGATAGCGATCTTTTTGCATATTGAAATTACAGTCTTAAAGTAACACAACATTAAAAAGAGAAGAATCTAATTTATATAATTCATTGTGTTTGAAATACATTTCTAATCATTTTCTAGAAAAAAAATTCCAGTAGCCTAACACCAGCTATATATTAATCAGCAGCTTGAATTATTCAGCAAGTATTACTTACACAGATTTTTTCCAAGTTCACCCTATCAGTCAACAACACCCCCCTCCTTAGACAACAGTCCATAGACTTCTAGCATTAGAGCATGGAAAGGCTTCCAGGAGGTTATAAAAAAGAATATATTCTAAAGCTTCCACAGCTGAGAGTTCTGACACAGACTAAGCTGTCATCTAGGCATATGTTACACCTCCACACTCCCAAAGTGCAAACTTAAATGTTTAGATTACTTCGTCAATGTTACGAGACTTGTTTTGAGTTCATACTGGTCATCTAAATCCAGAATGTAGCAAACTGCTTAAAGAAAAGGTACATGTTTTCTTTTCAGTCTTTCTTTTTCTGATTGTTCCCTTCCTGTTGTTGACAGATAGGTAACATAGATAGTTATGTAGCAAACTAGCTAATTAGCCTAACAATGTGTTAGGGGGGCATGAGCAAAGAAAAACATTCTAATGGTTCATGAGCAATAAGACAAGATAATGAGGTCAGAGTAAACAATAAATGGAGGAGTGAGCCCACCACCAAGAATTATCTAGAGAGTGGTGAATTTACTGGATAGACATTCAACCAGTATGGCCATTCAATGGAACCTGGGCAATTATCAAATCATTAGGCTGAGCTGCAGTGATTTTAGATAATGGCACAAGTATGCATATCAGCTATATCAATTTTTTAAATTAATTCCTGTAAAATGATTGATCTTTCTCTTCCATTTAAGCTGTAGGAAGATATGTGTTACCTGAGGTAAACATAATGGGCATTGAATGATGAAAATGCAGGCTGATGTGCTAATTTATTTTGTTATGTTTTTGCTGACTAAATGTTTGTTTTACATACTACGTATCATCTGCCTCTGCCACTAAATATTATAATCAAAGAAAAAAAACATCTTATATAAAGGAAATAATTTTATTAGTGTTAATTTTGGCAGACAGATACTGACGGTCGTTCCTTTCTAACATAGATGACAAGCAGGTGGGGTATTTTGTTTAGATGCTTTAATACATAGAAACATCAGGATGGATAGCAGCATCATAAAATATAAACAAACTGGTTAATAGACAGACCTTATTTACATACATGCTTATATTTCAACAACTTACTACAAAATGGCAGGCAGGCTCTCATACGCTCAGTATTTATACACTTGTGCAAGCCCTTGGATAGCTTCTTAAAGATACATACACACACATTGATCTACATCCTCCCTCTTAAAAAGATTGCCATTAGTAAAAAACAACATTAGAGTTAGATGTGCATTATTATAGACATTAGAAGCAAATACAATGTTCATGTCCAGGTTGTTGTGTATCTGTTACATGGTCTGAAGATATGACTGGATCTTGATACATAACAATCTGAACTGAATTTAGCAAGAGGAACAGTCTTAGGTGAACAACTTGTATCAGGAACTTCTGGATTCATCTCAGGAACAGGAATATTCTCCTGAACTAACTCTAGAAATGGAACACTGGACAACTCACTCTGAGATAAAGAGTCTTTCTCACAGACTATGTGCTGTGGTATAGGCTCTGGCACCGGCATCAAATGTTTCAGATTCCACCTAAACTCTGCTCCTTGTGATTCCACAATGTACAATCTCATCTCTGGGCAAATATCATCATGACACTAATCCGTATGCTTGCATCCTTACCACTTCTCCTTCTCGTAATGGATTGAGTGGTTTGCTGGTCTTATCATAGTATGACTTCTGGGTTAAGCACTTGTTCAACAGATTGGCTTTCACTGACCCGTTGTTCTTGGTACATGGAACCAACGATTGACTTCTGACTGGTAATGTGGTTCTGGTTTGTCTCCACAGAAATCTCTGAGCAGGTGAATTAGGATGTTTATCATGACGAATGTTTATGAGATTCAAGAGATTCAGGAAAACATCACCATTGTCTCATATTGACTTCTCTTGTAACTGTTTTATACTTTGAACTGTACAGGCAGACTTCAGATACTCATGGCTACTCATGACATGAGTAAAGTCCCACTCTTTGGCCAGTTTTTTGAACTGTTGGCTTGTAAACTGTGTGCCATTGTCAGAAATAATTTTGTGCAGACTACCATGGACTGCAAAATGATGCTTCATCTTAGTAATAACAGCAATGGATGCTAGTTTAGGAAGTAGGTCAATTTCAAACCAATTGGAGTAAGAGTCTACTAACACCAAATAATGTTGACCATTCCACTTGAAAATGACAGTGGCTACTGTCAAACAAGGTAGTTCAGGAATCTGGTTTAGCAGAAGTGATTCCTTCTGTTGATGTGGCTTAGTACTGTTACACACAGAACAAGATAAAAGTACTCTCTCAATGTCTTGTGACATAGAAGGCAAAAATACTAGACCTCTCACCCTTCTTTTGGTAGAGTCAGTTCCTGGTTGACCAAGATGCAAGATGGTAATGTACTCTTGTTGCAAGGACTTTGGAACAATTACTTTCAGACCATTCATAATGATACCTTTTGTCAGACAAAAGCTCATGTCTGTATGGAAAATAATTGTGCACTTTTACAGGTAAACTAGATTACTTTGACAGCTATCCTTGAGTGATAGTTGAGCCTTTGTAACACTGGATCTGTGGCTGTGTGATTTCTCAGCTCATCAAGATGTGTGGAAGAAAAATTTTCACTTCCATGACTTCAAAATCAAGGTTCTCATTCTTATGCTGTTCTGTGGTGTTTGGGTGATCTGGATAACGTATCAGCAAGGTAAAGAAGTTTGCCCTTCTTGTAGACAAGAGTGAAATTATACTTTTGCAATCTCAACATCATGCGTAGCAGTCTGGCTGGAGCTGAATGCAAAGGCTTTCTTAAGATAATGACTAGAGGTCGGTGGTCTGTTTCAATCTGGATAGGTCTACCATAAACATAATCATGGAACTTAGAACATGCAAACACAATTGCCAAAAGCTCTTTCTTTATCTGAGAATACTGCATCTCAATTTGGGTAAGAGTTCTCGATGCATAGGCAACAGGTAAACCCTCTTGTAGAATGACAGCACCAAGACCAAATTTCAAAGCACCACATGAAAGAGTAACTGGCTTGTAAACATCATAGTATCTGAGAGTTACTGAACTAGCAATTCTCTGTTTCAGGACATCAAATGCTCTTTGGTATTGATGAAGAACTTATACTGAGCAGGAGTGAAAGTGAGAAAATAACAAAAACTGATAAATCCAAGATATAAAATCCACGTTTTTATTGCAGACAGAAACAAATGGATAAGCGCTTTCACTGTATTAGCTTCTTCAGATCCATGAAACAAACACCTAATGCAGACTTATATATTGAAAGCACACAGATACAATTAAACAGTTAACTTATCAAAAAATTTATTCAATACAGGATTCTATTTAAAGGCATAGCAGATTGCAAAAAACTAAAGATACACACTACAGAAGTATAAATACATAAAATACCTAAAACATATCATACAATATATGTAGAAAATATATATATATATAAATAATGAATAGTACATGGAGAAAATTCCACATATTAAAAACATAAAAACTCTGAGGCATGAGGGCATAAACATAGGCATACTCATATTAAAAATAAACTACATAGAATCACTTGACATGCCGACGCTGCCTCAGCCTAGGTTTAATGGATGCCCTTTCATTTAAACCTAATCCCCTATCAGCCCTCAATAATGTTATCCAATCACTCTCTTTCCCTTCAGTGTAAGTCCTGATATCACCACCCCTCTGAGTTGGGGTGATAACTTGTAACACTCGAAAAAGAAACTTATGGTCATGGCCATGCACGGCCACATGTTTAGCTAAAGCATTATGTAGCGTGCCTTTCCTGATGTGATAGTTGTACTCCCTCATCCTATCTCTAAGTGGGCGGTTGGTCTTACCAACGTAGAAGGAGGAACACAACTGACACACTGCTAGCTAAACAACATGTACGGTCATACAATCCGCCTCCACTTTAGTATAGAAAACTCTTTGCAAATCAGGATGAAAGAACTCCACATTGCTGTCTATAAAAGAGCAAAAATTGCAGTGACCACAAGGTCTAGTACATCCTGCCTTCATAAGATGTTTATCCAGTCTGGGATAGCACAACATCCTTTTCAAATTGTTCTTATTCCTAAAAAGGAAACGTGGAGCTTCACCTACAATCTGCCTAAGGTCATCATCGACCTGCAGGACTCCCCAGAGCTTACTAACTATCTCCTTAATTTCAAATTGATCAGATGAAAAAGTAGTAGAAAACTTAACACAGTGATCAATCTTTTTATCCCCAGTGGCACTGGGATAAGTAGGTCCAAAGTAAGGGCTGGCTACAGTTAAACATAGATTGTGTACTTCATCTAGGTGTTGATTGACCTCCTTCACATTATACCCCCTATCTATCAACCTCCTAGTCAAGCTGTCTAATTCATCAACGAACCCTGTATCCATAGGGTTTAACCTGGAGGCCCTAATTGCTTGTCCTCTCATAATATTCCTAAATATGAATGGTGGATGCATGCTTGTTCTCATGAGTAACGAATTACAGTGACAGGCCTTGCGAAATACCCCTGTATTAATGATGTCATTAGGTAACCTTTCAATAAACAAATCCAAAAACTCAATTTTATGTTCAGAGAAATGCACTGTGAACTTGAGGAAAGTAGTTAAACTGTTCATCATTGTGAACATAGATTGTAATTGTGCTAATGTCCCTTTCCATAAAACGAAGAGGTCATCCACAAATCGCCGATAAAAAACTACATGCTCCATAAACAATGTTTTACTAAACAACACATGTTCCTCCCAATGGGCTAAAAATATATTGGCGTAGCTGTTCGCACAAGGTGTGCTCATAGCTACGACATCACACTGCCTGTAAATAGCATCTTTGAACAAGACTAAATTATTTTCAAGGACTAATTCTAAAAAATGTGTTATCAAGTCAATCTTAACATCTAAGTAGCCACTATGTTCCCTTAAATATTCTGAAACATAGGTAAGTCCTATTCCATTCGGTATAACTGTGAAAACTGACTGCACATCGAAAGTTACAAATATACAGTCAGCAATCGTTCCTTGTTGTTTAATACATTCATAGAGGTCAATTAAGAACTGCTTAGAGTCTTGTAAGACAAAGATATTGTTGTTCAGAACCTGCCTCAAATGCTTCTCTATGAAGACAGATAGATGCTCTGTTACCCACCCACGGCCAGAGACAATTGGTCTCATGGGTGGATCTTTAGGGTCTTTATGTATCTTGGGTAGCCCATGTATCATGGGGATAACAGGCGCCCGGATACAAAGATACTCATATAGTTCCTTCCCTATTAAGTTGCTCTTAAAAATATCCAAGAGTGTAGAGCCAACATACCTAATAGTATCACTGACCTCATCTACTGTAATCACTTCATAAAACTTATCATGCAGCATCATTTCCATGGTAGTATTATAATGCAAAATATCCATGACAATGATCCTTCCTCCCTTATCTGCTGGCCTTATAATGATGGTGGAATCATCTTGCAATTTCTTTAAGCTCAACCTCTCCTTATAGGTAAGGTTATCAGACCTCATGGATCTCCTATCTCTCCTACTGTTATAAAAGCTATATAGTTAATCTTCCGTTAACTTTAAGAAAGCTTCTACCATAGGGGGATTGGTGGGCACAAACTCACTCAGATTCTTAAAAATGAACTCCCTATTATCTACTGGTACATTACTGGGACCCTTAAATAAATATTTTAACATAACATTTCTACAGAACAATTTAAGTTCTGTGACAGTATCCGTCAACCTACTCTGTGTCTTCGGAATAAAATTCAACCCTTTACTCAGCAGTCTAATATCGTCAATGCTAAGTACGACTTGAGATATATTGTGAACTAATGTTTATTGGTCCACATCTTTTTCAAAGTCTGATGAGACAAAGGTTCCCCTGACAACTTCCTTTTCTGTCTGCCTCGACTCATGGAGCGTGACCTCCGTGGGCCCTTCTCCAGGCATGTAGGCAGAGGAAAAGACAAATCAGGGCTAATATTACTACTTAAGTCCACTTGCTCAGTCCTAATCTTTGGTCTAACCACAACCTCAGACTTGCTAGCCAGAGATATGGGTTTGTCCCTGTTAACGCGCAATTCAGGATATAAATTAGTGCCTGGCTGCATGCTAGGGTGCATAATATGTATAACATCATTGGAATCATTGAAATTATGCACAAAAGCTTCATTGACAAGTAACTGTCCACTGATTGGAGGACCACCCATATCTGTTCCTGTAGTATTATCTATACAAGTTTCAGACCTATGAAGCTCTGTATTAACAACATTATCACAATTAGTTACAGCACCAACATTATCACATTTAGTCACAGTGCCAGCAACTTCAGTAACCAAGGTCCTAGTATTGACATCTCTATTCACGTTATAATTGTCATTAATAGCAGGGTCATGCTCAAGCCTATCAGAGCCAAGCCTCCTATTTGTATAAACAGTAGAAGGAGAAGTAGTATTGTTAGGATTTCTGGGCGACATGAACACATGGCCCAGTTTAAAATCGGTAATGTCTCTAGTAGCCTTATGCCACTTTTGTTGAAGCAATTTGCGTTCAAACGCTAACACACTGTCCAAAACATTCTCAAAGAGTGGTTGTACTACTTTGCTAGGAAACTCTCCAAAAAGCACTTGTTGCGTCATATTAATACTTTCAGTTAATTTAGCTTCCTCTGGACGAAAAAAGTCAATGAGGAGCTGCAGATATTTCCTGCTTACCTCTATGTTCAAGCGTTGCCACTGCACAAGCAGGTCTGGATACTCTCTCCCCTGGCTAAGCATCGTAAACACACGAAACCCTCTAGGAATAATATTCCTGTCCAGACAGAACTGAAAATGTAATCTTTGCGTCTGAAGACGCTTTAGTTTCATAAAATCTTTCTCCATAATGTCTAGAAGCCTATGCAGCTTCTCAGTGTTCACCATCGCCTCTGTGACATCATCAGATACAGCAACACTCTCAAAATACCAGGTAGCATTCATAGTACCTTTTAAATATTGTTGAAATCTCGACTGAAGTGAAGCTCCACGTTTCCTTTTTAGGAATAAGAACAATTTGAAAAGGATGTTGTGCTATCCCAGACCTGATAAACATCTTATGAAGGCAGGATGTACTAGACCTTGTGGTCACTGCAATATTTGCTCTTTTATAGACAGCAATGTGGAGTTCTTGCATCCTGATTTGCGAAGAGTTTTCTATACTAAAGAGGAGGCGGGTTGTATGACCGTACATGTTGTTTGCCTAGCAGTGTGTCAGTTGTGTTCCTCCTTCTACGTTGGTAAGACCAACCGCCCACTTAGAGATAGGATGAGGGAGCACAACTATCACATCAGGAAAGGCACACTACATAATGCTTTAGCTAAACATGTGGCGGTGCATGGCCATGACCATAAGTTTCTTTTTAGAGTGTTAGAAGTTATCACCCCAACTCAGAGGGGTGGTGATATCAGGACTTACACTGAAGGGAAAGAGAGTTTTTGGATAACATTACTGAGGGCTGATAGGGGATTAGGTTTAAATGAAAGGGCATCCATTAAACCTAGGCTGAGGCAGCGTCGGCATGTCAAGTGATTCTATGTAGTTTATTTTTAATATGAGTATGCCTATGTTTATGTCCTCATGCCTCAGAGTTTTTATGTTTTTAATATGTGGAATTTTCTCCATGTACTATTCATTATTGTTTATATATATATTTTCTACATATATTGTATGATATGTTTTAGGTATTTTATGTATTTATACTTCTGTAGTGTGTATCTTTAGTTTTTTGCAATCTGCTATGCCTTTAAATAGAATCCTGTATTGAATCAATTTTTTGATAGGTTAATTGTTTAATTGTATCTGTGTGCTTTCAATGTATAAGTCTGCATTAGGTGTTTGTCTCATGGATCTGAAGAAGCTAATACAGTGAAAGCGCTTATCCGTTTGTTTCTGTCTGCAATAAAAACGTGGATTTTATATCTTGGATTTATCAATTTTTGTTATTTTCTCACTTTCACTCCTGCTCAGTATAAGTTCTTCGTTTATACTTCTCTTTATTTTTTCTGAGCAGGGGTGTTTACCTGTGAAGCAGCATCTTATATGACTTGCTCTTTGGTATTGCTCAAACCAAGACCAGGATACATCTTTACATGTCAGCTCAAGTCTGGAAAGAACTTGCCTAGATAGGTAACCTTGCCAAAAAAACGTTGCAGGGCTTGAACATTGTCTGGAGCTGGCATCTCGCGAATGGCTGTTTGCTTTGAAGGGTCTGGTCATAAGCCTGAACTGGTAAATAAATGAGCAGCATAAGTGACCTCTTGTAGCCTGAATTGGCATTTCTGTGTATTGAGCTTAAGATTTACTTGACCAGACCTTTTCTGAGGTTTCGGTCATGCTCAGCTTCAACATTACCTCCTACTAGTATGTTGCATACTATAATAGCACAAGGATACCCAGAAAATGTTGGTCCATTGCACATTGAAAACTTCATTTGCATAATTTATTCCAAATGGGATTCTGAAAAATTTGTACGTGCCAAATAGAGTACTGGATGTAGTGAGCAATCTTGATTTCTTGTCAAGCTGAATTTGTCAGAATTAACTCTTTGCATCAATGATAGAAAAAACAGTGGCATTTGGCATCAGAGCTGTAACTTCTTTGACTGTGCACATTGGAGGATGAGGTCTTTTTAGTGCTTTGTTCAAACCTCATGGATCAATACATATTCTGATGTTATTTGAGCTTTTCTTATGATCTACCACCGTGGAGGATACCCATTCAGTTGGTTCTGCAACTGGATGAATTACATCTTGTCACACCATTTTTTTTAACTTGGCTTTGACTCTCTCCTACATGGCTATTGGAACTTTTCAAGCTGGCCTGATAACTGGACTGATATCTGTATCTAACTTCATGGAGTACACAACTGGAAGCTTCCCTAGTCTGTCTTCATAAAGATCAAAATAGGTAGAAACAATGTACTGGGTGAAATTATAGTAGTGTTTTTTTAAGCTAACATGATGGACTTCCTTATTAAATGGAAGCAGTCCCATTTTCAAATTGTCTCTGAGCCCTAATAATGACTGGGCGTGCCTCTTGACCATATAAATACATGCAGTAGCTTCTCCCAGCAGAGTGACATGAAAGTACTACTGAACCTTCAATCTGCATTTTTTCACCACCATAAGGAACAAGCTTTTCATACTTGGCCAAATCAAGCCTTTCACCATGACACCCTCTAGCAAATGTTTCTGCTGACATATCATTGCACTTGAATCATGTGTCATCTTTGAGGTTGGCCATTTATCCAAACAGTACACAATACTTCATTCTTTGCCCTTAAATCTACTGCATTGACTGTTTCATAAAGCCCTGACACACTATCAATATAAAGAGTAGAGTTGTACCCCTCTAATTGATCAACTTGTTTCTTGAAATTTTCCCTTTTGATAAAAGAATGTGGGCCTTTTGATTTACAAAACCTTTTGAAATGATTCAATTTATTGTATTTGTGGCATTGTTGACCAAAAGCTAAACATTTCTTCCTTCTATATTCATGATTTCCACCACAGTTATGACAGTTGGCAATGCAATTGGGTAAGCATGCATCCTCACCCTTATACCTGTTTGCTGACTCACTCTTATGCTTCACTGAAACTGTGCAGACTCTGGAATTTGCTGGAAAGCTCTGACCAGTGCATACTGCAGGGGCTAAAGCTGCTGCCATGTGCGTGGGCCTGTTTCTTTTACCCACATGGTGTATATTATCAACATGAGCTTTGTCACTGTGCCTTTTAGAACTATTCTCATTTGTAAGCATATTTGTGTGCCTTTCTGTGAGCTCGTATATCTAACAAATCTCAATGGCCTTATTCAAAGTTAAATCACTGTCACAAAGCAAAACCTTTCTCACAGCATCATCTTTAATACCACATACAAGTCATGCCTTTATCAACTCATCCCTTAAATCACCAAATCTGCACATTTTAGCCTTCTTTCTCAAGTCAGTTATATATGCTGGAAAAGTTTCACCAAGCTTTTGATCCCTTGTATAAAATAAGTGCCTTTCCATTGCAATGTTTGTCTTGGGGTTACACATTTCTCTAAATTTACATTTTAAGCACTCAGGGACCTCACTTGACTCTGCCTGTACAACAGTATGGTGGTCTTCCCCCTCTTCTGCATAGACAGCAGGTGCATACACAAATGAACACTTCCTTTCAATGCCTTCTGACTCAACTAAATTAAGCAGAATAAGTGCCTTTGTACGGTCATCTTTATCAGAATATGCAGCCTGTATAAAAATGTTGTATTCTTGCTCAAACACTCTCCAGTTCTCTGCAATATTATTGCCAAACACAACTGCAATGGGTTTTTGGAATCCATCTGTCATGCCCACAAAGTATGCACAGACACACTGAAAATATGACCCTTGCAATTATATACTAACAAACTGTTCTGTGAGCTTGTAATATTCAAATAAACAATAAACATTTTAAAAATGCTCAGAAATGGCTGTGTTTTATGAAAAACCTTTACTGTAATACTGCACAAACAGGCAAATACTTCATACACTTCTGATAAATCGGATATCTTTAATTAATACGAAAAATATGTGCTTAGTGAAAATGCAACTGTTTTCTCTTATTTCATTTGCTTTAAGCAATTTGGACTTTTATTTCAAACATTTTCCATAGTAATTCAAATATTTTTATCAATATTGGATATATCAGTTTATTCAAATATCGTTTAAAGCATTCTATATACCTTGTTTCATATTTTGTGTATAAGAAGTAGTTTTGAGCAAAGTTTAATATCTGACATATGTTTTTGACCTACTTTGTGAATTATACATGCAGTGGGGATGATCCACTCCAATATATTCCTACAATGCCAGCCAGGTGCCTCTCAGACTTAAGTGGAATAAGCTGGAGCTCCTTCTGGCAACAAGTCATTTTGGCCATCCTTCTAACATCATGTCCCTTTAGACATCCCGCTTCTGACACCATGTCACTTGTCCCTCTCTAACATAGGTTCATAGGTGTGTACTACGCTAAAGGGCAAAGAGCCTTTACAAGCTTAGCTCATAGGATTACCCTGGCATCATGCCACCCGACCTTAGTTCCTAGTGCCTCTGTCATGTAGAGCACTGGAGTGATCCCCGTGGTGAATTTACTATTTCCCATCCACTCATCATGATTTCTCTTGAAGAGGTCCAGTGAGGTGCTCTGTTTGACATGTATGGGAAGTTTATTCCATAGCATGGACAGTCTATTGGTTATGAATCTGTTCCTCCAGCATGTTCTGTTGATTGTGGTAATGAGGTAGAGATCTCTGGAGCATGTGGTGCAGAGGGATTTCTTCAGATGTTGCATTTCTAGCAGAGCTGGGTCAGACATGGCTTTGTAAGTCAAGCAGAGATTGCCTCTAAATAGGCAATATGAGACAGAGAATAGTTGGAGTGTTTTGAGTCTGTCCATATAGGACAAGTGTTTAAGGCCTAGGATCCTCTTTATGAGGTACTTTTACAGTCTCTTCAGTTGTTGCAGGTGTCTAGTGAGGTAGATGCCAAATGGGGCATTGTACTTGATGATTGGCCTAATGAGGAAAGAATAGAAGGAGACAATGACCTCTTTCATCCTGGATGCAAAACCCTTAGTAATGAGATGTGCTAAATAGAAGGACTTTCAGACCACAGTGGCAATGTGGTGGTCAAATGAGAGGTTGCTGTCAACCTGTGTTCCCAGATCTCTTATAATGCCTTCTGTGTTCAATGGACTACCATTGATGTGGTAATTCATGGGAACTGAGTTTTTCCCAAAGGGGATGACAACACATTTTTTGGCATTGAGCTTAAGGCCATGGTTCTGATACCAGTCGTTGGTCTCAGTGAGGCCTTTCTGTAGGATGTCAACATCACTTGGGGAGTTAATAATAGCTCTCAACTTGCAATTGTCTGTGAACTTTGTCAGCCAGAGTCCCTTTGTGTTGGCCTGGACTTCAGAGAAGTAGATACCAAACAGGAAAGGATCCAGGACCGAACCCTGTGGGACTTCACTCGTGACTGGTCAGCAGTCTGACTTGGAGTTAGCTACTTTCACACTGTGGGTTCTATCTGTGAGCTAGTTTGCAACCCACCTAGTGATATACGGGTTGATGCCTAGCTTAGTGAGTTTTTCTATGATTCCTGAGTGGGGAATGGTAACAAAGGTCTTAGCCAGATCAAGGTAGGCTGTAGGAACCACCTTGCCTTCATCCACAGCTCTGGTGACTGACACAAAGATGTCGACCAGGGTGAGCAGGCATGATCTACCCTTCACAAAACCAAACTGTGTGGGGATCCAGAGTTTGGAGATTCCCTATATCCTTGTTTATTAGGTCCATGATGATGCATTCCATAGCTTTGCATATCAGACTCATCAGACTAATGGGGTGATAGTTCCCAGGGTCTGTAATTGCTCCTTCTTTGTGGAAAGGGATGACTGTAGCAGTGCACCATTTGGTAGGGTCAAAGCCTACGGTGAGACTGTGGTTGAACATGGCACACAGGTGAGGTGCCAGTTCACTCTGTAGTTCATGTAGAACACAGCCAGGGATATTGGCAGGTCCCACAGAAGCTATATTCTTGGCCTTGGACAGTACTGCTTTAACCTTTGCAGCAGTAATACTGGGTGCCTGGCAATCTACTGGTATTGTGATTGGCCCTTGGGGGGGTAAGGTTGGCACTGAATCTGTCGGCCAGTATATTGGCAATATCTGTTGGCTCGGTATAGGAGTTCCTTTGGGCAGTAGCTCAGTGCAAATCTGGGTATTGCCATGGAGACTCTTTACATAACTATAGAAGGTTGTCTTTAATATCTGTTGCAATCCTGTTTTTATAGCTAGCTTTAGAGGATTTGATGAGGGATCTCAACTTTTTGTTGAGGCTGATAAGGGAGTTTTTTCCAGTCTTGTGACTTCACCTTATTCTGCATCAGTTTCCTCCTTCTGTTGTAGAGTTTGTTTATGGCAGGGGACCACCAGATTGTTTTCATTTTTTTGGAGGAGAATGTCTTGGTTCTATTGGGTATGGCGAGATCTATGCATTTGTGTACATGTTCGTACAGTGCATTGGTGTATGATTCGGCAGTCATGCAACTATTCTCCATTTGGATGAGTGGTGTGTAGTTAGCCACCTCTGTTTTTAGAGCCCAAAGTTAGATTTGGAGAAGTTTTTCATGGTGGTTATCTTTGTGGGGGGGCGGTGTATTTTCAAGGTGATTAGTTTGTGGTCAGATCTAACCAGTGAGGAGTTGACTATTGGTGCAGAGCAACAGTCACCCATGTTAATAATGACCAGGTCAAGGATGTTGCTACCTCTAGTGGGGGTAAGAATGAGCTAGTCCAGGGCACTGGAATTAATGAATTCTAGGAAACATTGAGCAAGTGTATTGGTACATATGTAGTTTTCCCAGTTAATGGAGGGGGTAGTTGAAGTTGCCCAGTATGAGAGTGTTAGGTTGGACCCTAACATTCTCCAGGGTGCTTAGGAAGGTGGAGTGTGAGTCTTGGGACATGGTTGGGGACCTATAGCAGGCTATGACCCAAATTGCTGTCTTTCCCAGTGTTAGCTGTACCGGAAGTATCTCTGATGTGTTATGTTGGGCTACCAATCTGGAGGTGTGCTCATCCTTTATGTATATGGAAACACCACTGCCTTTGGAGCTTCGCTCCGAGTTCTAGGGCGAAAAGGTGTGGAATGAGTTATAGCCTGGTAGTCCAAGGATGCTTTCTGCTGCTTTAAACCAGGTCTCTGTTACAGCACATATGTCAATGTTCTCCATTTTGAGGAGTGCTTTGAGTGAGTGCATTTTGAGATTTAGATTTCTAGCATTGAGTAGCATGACCCACAGATTGCATTTGTTTATAGCTGTTATGGTGGTAATTTGGTCTTTGGAACACTGCCTAAAAAAGGCACTACAGGGGTGGCAAGAGCCTCAGCCAGTATCCAGATGTCCATGGGTGACAGATGAAGGCCATCTCTGGCAAAGCATTGAGGTCATGTCATCCCAGGCAGAGAGATACTGGATCCCCTTAGAATGACACCATAAACTTAGTCAGTTATTGAAATCAATCATTTTCTGATTGTACTGTGGTATCATTCTGGGTGATGGTAGGATGCTGCTCAGGGCTAAGGTCATATCGGCCTGGGCTACATAATCTGAGAGCTCCTCCATGTCTCTTTTTATGTAGTCCATGGAGGTATGCCTCAGGTCATTCACTCCCACATGTACAATGACAGAGCCATGTTTGTACCTGTTGTTAAGGGACCTGAGTGCATGTGTTATGTGGTGGATCCTGGCAGCTGACAGGCAGCTGACTATTACTTTCTCCTTACTCAGCCTAGTGAGTGGGAAATCAGTGTGCCTCATTATCCAGTTACCTATGACTAGTGTGTTGGGCATGCTGTTTTGCATTAGGGGCTTTGGTTGAGTGGCACACTGTTTAAGAGAGTTATGTGCCTCATGATTATTGTTGTGTTGTGGTGTTCAAGTGCATTTCTGCTATGGAGGTCTCTGCTGTTTAGGTAGATTTTTATTGAGAGCCTCCTTGAAGATGGTTGTGTGGTTTGTGTTTTTATGTGAAGGCAGTGCTGGTGTGTGTTCTGGAGGGCTATATGTTCCATGTGGTGTGGTGCAAGTGCTGACCTTCTTCTCTTGACCAGCTATTCCGGTCTTGGCTGGAGAGTGTGTGGCTTCCAATTTGGATATATAAGTGCATCTCTCACAAGTCTGAGTGTTGGGAGGTAAGAGGAGAGGGTTGTCAGTGTACATGAGGCAGTTGCTACATTGCCTCAGGATGCCCAAGTTCACGAGGTTAATAGGAGAAAACACAGGGAACTGACCTTCAGACATGCTTGGAGTGGTGGGCATTAATACTAAGTACTGGACCTGTTTCCTTGTAGAACATTTAGTGTTGGTAGCATTTTGTGTGCTGCAATAATTGCTTCAAGAAGTCATGACAAGCAGGCAGGATATTTCATTTAGATGTCTTAATAAATAGAAACACATCAGAATGGATAGCAGCATCATAAAATATAAACAAACTGATTAACAAACATATCTCACATACATACATGCTTACATCTCAACAGCTTACTACAAAATGGCAGTCAGGATCGCCCGTGATCAGTATTTATACACTTGTGCAAGTCCTTGGATAGCTTCTTGCACACACATTCATCAACATTCATCAACGGATACTATTTGTAAATTACCATTTGATATGTTCCTAACATTGTGGCCTGTATCATGTTTGAAAACAGTCACTGTACCTGCCTACACACTTAGTAAAGAAAAACATAATGGAAGTATATGATGAATGGTATATTCCAAATATGTAGAAATCTTTCATTGGGAGAGCAAAGTGCGAAATAAAAGTGTTTGAAACATATTAGGAGGCACAAATGATAAACTATGAATAGTATGAACATACTGTGTGTCTCAATGAAAGCATGATAGGAAATGATTTTGGAACAGTTTATTCTATGACTCTACATTTATTCATATGTGCTAATACTTACAGACATGGTCTCGGAAAAAATAGGTCTGAGGACTTCTTAGCCTGATCATGCATTTAGATATTGAGGGATAAAACATCTCTCAAGGGCTTGGACTCATAGGATGACTACTGCTTTTGATACCAATCCATCTGCCCCATGTCTGTCTCTTTTTTCTATTTCTAAATATATCATGTCAACCTTATTAAGCAGTGTGTGTAACTTTCACATCAACCTGTATGCAGAACCAGACTTTTTCATAATGGTACGTGCGTGCAGTAATTTCTGTCATAGGAGTTCTTCATTGGCTATACAAGGTAGGAATAATGGTTAAGGTTTTTACCTCAAAGACACAAGCTACAGAGTCTGATTCTCACCTTTGAGTGAAATTGGCAAGGCTTATTCCTGTTACCTGGCAGCTTCATCCTTAGCATCTTTTTCCCAATATACTCTGCATCCCTCCTCAGCACATATCCAAACCAACGTAATCTTGCCTCTCTGGCTTTGTCTCCAAACCTTCCAAACTGGGCTGACCCTCTAATATACTTATTCCTAATCCTGTCCATCCTCGTCACACCCAGTGCAAATCTTAACATCTTCAACTCTGCCACGTCAAGCTCTGACTCCTGCCTTTTTGTCAATGCCACTGTCTTCAACCCGTATAACATAGCTGGTCTCACTACCCTCTTGTAGACCTTCCCTTTCACTCTTACTCGTACTCGTCTGTCACAAATTACTCCTGACACTCTTCTCCACCCACTCCATCCTGCTTGTACTCTCTTCTTCACCTCTCTTCACACTCACCATTACCCAATGACCCACAAGCACAGCTGACCTAATACTTACCTATAAGCTTAAGAGCTAAGAAAATGTATTTATAGGCGGTTGGCATAATGGTTAAGGTGTTTACCTCACAGACACAAGGTGCAAAGTTTAATTCTCATCATTGAAGGAAACTGGCTAGGCAAAAGATGGCCCATAAAGGCAGCTAACCTAGCCCTTAACATTGAAGCTTATATCCTTAGTAAAAATTGATAACCAAGGTTTTATCCCTGTTCTTTTTATGTGTTTAAACATTTCAGCCATGTTGTCTCTGTGTCTTTTGTCCTACACAAAATAAAGATATAAGGTGAATGACATCTTACAAGAGGATTGCTGTTCATACATGCTCTGTATCATTCATCTTTGAAGAAATTTTGGAATTGCATGCTATTCACTTTACGTGTGGACAAGTATATTGTATACATAGATATCATGGCATCCTTTTGAATGACTCATTGACTTCCTGCTGCAGACTACAGTGTACTACTCAGTTTCAGTTTCATAGGATGCCAAGTAAATGATGGGAAATATGATACTAATAGTTTCCACTCAATACAACTGAGTTGAATCAGATCAATATTGAGTTTTCTCATGTAATCCTTGTCAGTGTAGCAAGCAAGCTGTCTTCTCGTAGGCTATAAGTCACTCTTTAGAGACAGTTAATGACTGATTTACATAAACAAAACCTAGTGTAAACAGCATGTGACTTAATGGAATGATTATCTGGCCTTACAGTCCCTGTGTATTGCAAATCAAACAGCAAAATGAAGTGTGACAAATGGCTGAATGCTATCTTTTGCCATTTGGGGGAGGTTTGATACCTTTTATAATTCAGGGTGATGTAAAAATGATCTATTTAAATCTTACCTTAATTATCTGAGAAGACTTTGAATGTTCTCTGCCTTCACTATGAATTGATGAAACAAGCTGGTGTTATGATGGTGTTTAGCCTTTAAATAATGTTCATTCTGCACAAATATTTCAAACCTAAATGAAGCAATTTGATGGATTTACCATTAATTTGAATAACGTACTGTACAAGGCATTGTGCTCTATTAAAAGTAAATAAAGATGCCAACAGCAAATTAAGTTTTAAAGAAAAATGTCTGGAGCCATGCATAGGCTTTGTAACCTCTTCGCTAGGCCTTCTGGCATTTTTTCAGAACTGTAGGCTAGAATGTTGGAGATTATTTTATAGCAGAAATTTATCTCAATAACACAGTTTAAATGTAACTGATATATTTTGTCAACTATCTTGAATTATGAGAGAATAAGTGCATAAATCTTAAAGCATATATTCTCTTAAATAGTAAGCAGGGAAATTCAAACATACTGCAAGACTCACATGTACATTTATTTTGAGGTACAGAATTTTAGTCATTTTTAAGAGAAAATTGCTGATGACCACAAAGAAACATCTTCATCCATGGGGCCATGATATAGTATGCTTCTGTTACCTACTACCACTGGAACACTACTGCAGGAATGGCAGATGGAATTTTTGAGAGTGTCTGTGTGTGTGTGTGTGTGTGTGTGTGTGTGTGTGTGTGTGTGTGTGTGTGTGTGTGTGTAGGCGTGTGTGCATAAGTGCGTGCGTGCGTGTGTGTGTGTGCGTGTGTATGTGTGTGTGTGCATGTGTGTGTTGTGTAGCCTTATGCATACATGTATGTAAATAGGAGTATACGTTGTAATTACTTTTTTCTTATTCTTTTTGATGTGATATTTTATTCCCATTTTAAAGAGATGAATGTTTTTGCTCATGTTTATTTCCTGTATCTTTGGATTAACAAGGGTTACTGCCCTTCTTTAATTCAGGATATTGCAGCTTTAATTACTGAATTACTCTATAAAATCTTTTTTTTCATGACGTCTTGGTCCTACAAAACTGTCCATAAACTTTGCAGAAAGTTCTTTGTTTATGGCATCTTATATTATACCAATTAAAAGGTAATGTTGGCCAGTAACAGGGTCTGCAGGCCTTTGTATTTTGACTTATGTTGTGCCCTTGTTACAAATCCAGTACAGTAGTAACACGATTTAGACCTGTCAGTAATCTAAAGTTAGTGTTTTTCCACCTCATGTTGCTACACTTATTATTATGCAGAATCAGCAAACATCTACAGACAGTACAAGACACCTCTTATAAGAGATGTCTAGTACTCTTAGTCATTGTTGTGTTGTACATGTTGTGTTGATCTGAAACCTGCAACAGACATTGCTTTCATAGGAATATGTGCCAACAATTAGAATTCCTTATGTATGACTGCAAGAATGAAAAGTAATTCCCAAGCATAAATGTTCATTTGAAGGAAGAAGTTGCAAATTATTTATATTCCAACCAAAATATTACAAAAAGCACATGACTGCAAGAATTATTTTATAGGCAAACGTTTTCAGTCAAAGTCCACGTTTTTTGGCAACTTAGTCATTGCCCTTGATAAGGATCATAATAGATTATGTGCTGCTGAAAATAAAGAGTGCAGTGCAAATGTTTGCTTAAAATTCTTCTGAGAAGCTCGGTTACTAGAACTAAGTTCACTGAATGTCATTGACTTCCTCCTGTAAATGAGTTTCCATTTCACAGATAGATTAAAGATGCCAGCTAAAAGAAGGGAAGTGTGATATTGCTTGCATCCAGTCAATGCCTCTGAGTGGAATCAGATCAATACTGTTCTCTCTTATAATCCTTGGAAATGCAGCAAGCAAACTATCATTTCGCGGGCTATAAATGTCACAATTCAGACATATGTCTACTTGATTTCCATGTCTTTTAAGCATAAACTATTTTTTACAGCTTACCACTTCCCTGAAAGATTACTTAGCCTCACTTTGCCTGTCTGTATATTCCAAATGAAGCAGTAATATGAACTGTGACAGGTGGTTGGATGCTGTCTTTTGTTATCTGAGATAGCTCTGATAAAAGTTAAGCCTTGAACCATGTGTGTGGAGTAGAAAATGTAGTTCTCAAGTCATTATCTTGTCCAGTTAACTCAAAAATTTGTCAAATGCTGTAGTTAAGGCTGTGGGAAAACAACAGGACATCTTCAGTCAAACAGATTTATCTGTTTTGCTTGTATCACTGGCATATGCAGTATCTTATTTTTTGAAATAATTCTAAGTATCTATTGGAATGATAAATAAAGAAAACAGGATTTGTTGGTACATAGTATGAATAATGGTAATAATAATAAAAATAATAACAACAATAATATCTACAACAATAGGGTCAAAACAGTGGCCCAGGAGTGACTGTCTATTCCACTAGTGACTTGGGTTCAGCAATAGACTCTGGCTGCTTGTATGGCTGGCCTGGAGAATAGGATGAAGAGGTCAATGTCCTCCTATCCTGGACGGAAGTTGTAGGGAAAACCCAGTGCCTGTGTTTCCCCTAGTGGGATCCATGCAGGTTATCACATTATAATGCAGAAGACGGTAATTACATCATGACTTCACTTCATTAGCCACTCCCACAGCTAGGGTCATTGACTAGCTGCAACATGAATGACAACTCCCACTAGATCCCTTGCTATCTGAATCTAGTAGTGAGTTACCATTAACTTTAGGTTCCATCCAATTAACATTTACATACACAAATCATTTGAGGGATTTGTGAATGGGTGAGGGGGAATACAGAGGGTACAACTTGAAGCTGTATGGTGTCCGGGGAGTATATAAACAGTAATAATAACAAAAAGTGAAAAATAATCACACTTTGGGAACTGGGACTATATATTTAATGTGAGCAGACGTATACTTTAAAGCAGTCCAGATTGCAAGAAAGAATTTGTGAGTATCTGTATCACAGACTGCATTGTATATGCATTGTATTTGCATGTTGAATTTTATAGAAATAAAGCTATCATTAGGTTTACTATGCCAGGGAAAATCATATACTTCAGGATGTGACACTGAAAATATGTTAGAAATAAATGACTACATATGGCAGACTTTAAATGCAGGAGTAGGACCAATTTGGGATAGTAAGAAAAAACTACTCATGTACCAATACACTTGCCCAATGTTTCCTGGAATTCATTAATTCCAATGCACTGGACCCCCACTAGATGTAGCAACACCCTTGACTTGGTGATTACTAACATGGGCAACCATTGCTCTACACCAATAGTCAACTCCTCCATGGTTAGATCCGACCACAAACTAATCACCTTCGAAATCCATATCCCTCCCACCCACCCCCACCCCCACAAAGGTAACCACCAGGAAAAACTTATCCAAAGCTAACTTTGGGCTCCTAAGAACAGAGGTGGCTAACTTCATGGCACCCATGCAAATGGAGAATAGTTGCATGACCGCCAAGTCATACACCAATGTACTGCACGAACATGTACACAAATGCATGGATCTCACCATACCCAACAGAACCAAGACGCTCTCTTCCTAAAAAAGGAAGCCAATCTGGTGGTCCTCTGCCATAAACAAACTCTACAAAACAAGTAGGAAACTGATGTAGAATAAGGTGAAGTCCCAACACTGGAAAAACTCTCTTATCGACCTCAACAAAAAGTTGAGATCCCTCATAAAATCCTCTAAAGCTAGCTATGAAAACAGAATTGCAGCAGATAGTAAAGACAACCACAAGGCCTTCGACAGTTATGTAAAGAACATCCATGCCAATACCTAGATTTGCTCTGAGCTACTGCACAATGGTACCTGTAATGCCGAGACAACAGATATTGCCAATATACTGGCTGACAGATTCAGTGCCAACTTTTCCTCGCTCTCCCCCACAAAGGACCAATTACAATACCAGTAGATTGCTAGCACCCAGTATTATTGCTGCACAGGTGAAAACAGCACTGTCCAAGTCCAGGAATACAGCCTCTATGGGACCTGATAATATCCCTGGCTCAGTTCTACATGAACTACAGAGTGAACTGGCACCTCACCTGTATGACCTGTTCAATTACAGCCTCACCTCAGGCTTTGACCCTACCGAATAGCGCACTGCTACAGTCATCCCTCTCCACAAAGGAGGAGCGACTACAGACCCTGGGAACTATCGCCCCATTCCCCTGACAAGTCTGATATGCAATGGAATGCATCATCATGGACCTAATAAACAAGGATATAGGGAATCTCCAAACTCTGGATCCCACACAGTTTGGTTTTGTGAAGGGTAGATCATGCCTGCTCAACCTGGTCTACTTCTTTGACTCAGTCACCAGAGCTCTGGATGAAGGCACGGTGGTTCATACAGTCTACCTTGATCTGGCCAAGGCCTTTGATACCATTCCCCACTCAGAAATCATAGAAAAAAACTCACTAAGCTAGGCATCAACCCCTATATCACTAGGTGGGTTGCAAACTGGCTCACAGATAGAACCCACAGTGTGAAAGTAGCTGACTCCAAGTAAGACTGCCGACCAATCACGAGTGGAGTCCCACAGGGTTGGTCCTGGGTCCTCTCCTGTTTGCTATCTACTTTTCAGAAGTCCAGTCCAACATGAAGGGACTGTGGCTGACAAGGTTTGCAGATGATTGCAAGTTGGTAGCCATTGTTTACTCCTCAGGTGATGTTGACATCGTACAGAAAGGCCTCAATGAGACCAACAGCTGGTGTCAGAACCATGGCTTTAAACTTAATGCCAAAAAATGTGTCATCATCCCCTTTGGGAAAAACCCAGTTCCCATGTATTACCACATCAATGGTAGTCCACTGAACACAGAAGGCATTATAAGAGATCTGGGAAGACAGGTTGACAGCAACTTCTCTTTTGACCACCACACTGCCACTGTAGGTTGAAAGTCCTTTTATGTGGCACATCTCATTACTAAGGGTTTTGCATCCAGGAAGAAAGAGGTCATTGTCTCCCTCTATTCTTCCATCATTAGGCCAATCAATGACCACAATGCACCATTTGGCATGTACCTCACTAGACACCTGTAACAACTGGAAAGGCCGGAAAAGTACCTCACAAAGAGGATCCTAGACCTTAAACACTTGTTCTATATGGACAGACTCAAAAAAACTCCAACTATTCTCTGTCTCATATCACCTACTTAAAGGTGATCTCTGCTTGACTTTAAAAGCCATGTCTGACCCAGCTGTATTAGAAATGCTACATCTAAAGAAATCCCAATCCCTCTGCAGCACATGCTCCAGAGACCTCAACCTCATTACCAAAATCAACAGAACGTGCTGAAGGGACAGGTTCATAACCCAGAAACTCCCCATGCTATGGAATAGAATTCCCATACATGTCAAACAGACCACCTCATTGGCCCTCTTCAAGAGAAATTTTGATGAGTGGATTGGAAATAGAAAATTCACCCCGGGGATCACTCCAGTGTCTCTACTTGACAGAGGCACTGGAAACTAAGGTCAGGTGGCACAATGCCAGGGTAATCCTATGGGCTAGGCTTGTAAAGGCATTAGCCTAGCACACACCTATGAACCTCACTGGTCCTGTAGAGGGCTTCAGTAAAAATGCCACCTTGATGCAGTATTTTGCCATTTAGAGACAAATAAGCCACAATGAGGAGATACCTCATTGCCTGCTAATTTGCATTTCTTTGAATCACTGTTAACCAACAACATTGCAGGTAAGCACTTTCCTGTAATAGCTAACAGTGGCAGTGTCCACATCTCCACATTCACTTTCACATGCAAACTACATGCACATCTATCACATACACCACATACCTAGTACTTGCCTTTGTGTTATCAGAATGTCCAAAATGTCTCCTTTTTCATGCTCTGTTAAATCGCAAATGACTACAGTCAGTCATTAATGCCAAACATTAGAGGTTTACACTGCATATTGTTTAAAAATGTATGCTCTTTTAATTCTTGGATGATTGCAGTCAGTTATTAAAGCCAGACATTAGAGGTTCATGCTGCATATTGTTTATTAACTTTATGCACATGCAAAAGCTGTAATTCTAGTGACTTTCTAAGAGTAATAATTAAAGTCGGTCCTTACTGTCGGTGTTGTGTGAGTTTCTTGTGCTACATTGATAGATATGATTTCTGCTCTCTGTACCTCTCCATCATATCTCATGAATTGTTGCAGCCATTGAATAATGACATAGATCTTCAATTTATGTTAGGAAACCGTGTTGCACTAACTTATCAGATAACACAGTGCAACAGGTTGGCGGTGGCATTTCTTGTGGGAAGTGTGCATGATTCAGTGTTGTTTTCCCCTTTCTGTTTTGTTTTTTATGTCTTAACTTTAATCTTCCACTACATTCCTCTGGTCTATTGGTGGCACAGAGGTCTAATATCCTTTGCAGGTGGCAGGATGGTACAGGGTCAGTATCCACTTTAGTGCCTTTAAGGCACACTATTTATAGTGTGTCTGGAATCTAGTGGTACTCTGTCCACTTTGTTGCACAAAATATAGTGTATTTCTGGTGTCTACCCCCCTCACAGAACACATCATGTCTAAATGCCATTAAGGCATTATTTTCAAGAGTTATCCTTGGAGTCCAGTGCCCCCTACCCTGTGTGCTGTTAAACATGGTGTTCAAAATGTTAAATCTGGTGGCCATTTTCTCCCCTGGCCCTAAATGCCATTAAGCCACAGAAGAGTTACAAGAAGGAGCATATTTGTTTTCGTGAACAAGAAAAAGAACCTCCACATTACAAACACCTTATTGCAAAAACAGTTTCCCTAAAGTTCTATGGCTGGGCACACACATTGTTTTCAAGGCCCCACCTCCATCCACTACCATGTGGTATGCAGTGCTCAAGGTAATATATACAATTCGTCTGAGCTTCATCCATATATTCCCATGATTCCCGCATCTGGTATATTTGCAACCAATACCAGCTTTTCATGTGGGATGACTCTCCACAGGTCCTTCTAGGTGGGAGGTGCACATATTGCCACTCACAGAATCCTCAATTAGCTGGTACATGAATGTATACAGCAGGCCACTCAAAATGGTATCTGCTATTGTATGTTGCAGATAAGTGAGAATATGCATTGAAACTATGGCTAATGACATTTATTTGTGGCCCTCAGACAATGACAAAGATAGAGTATGTCATAACACTGTCACAGAAATAGAGCATTATCAAATATTTACTCTTCTGAAAGCCCACTGGTTGGATACATCTGGTGACTCTCTGCAGCATATTCTGGAGACCATCAGCAAGATATTTGATCTTTGTGCCATGTTATACCATCTGATGTTATGAAAACTGTTGCTATGTTGGGGACACTATAGCACTGCCAGATGTACCTAGGGCAGCAATGGACAAGGAGCTTGGCAAGGAGTCATTGAAGAAACCAGCTATAATGGTACCACATGTAAGACAGAGGCAGGTATAATACATTATGGCACTGGTAAAGAGTTTGCATCAAGTCCTCATTTATGGACTATGAGAGACAACACAAAATAAAACTGCAATAACACACCCAGGCTACACATCAGAAATTAGCATATCTACATATGTCACAGGGGTGGGCAAGACTCTGTCATAATCTGTATTGGTAGTCTAGGGCACAGTGACAGTGGATGGCAACATTAACACTGGTGGAAGGATCATGAGTGGTGGATGCTCTAGTCAAGCACATTGCTAGGAGGCTGAGGAGAGTATGGGATCACATTCTCCATTCACAAGCTGGAACATCTATTATTTGAGCATGGGTTGCATATACTGTGTGGTTCTACAGTATTGTTACTGGAGGCATACTAGTCAGTGAATGGCAACCCATGTTGGGAGGATGTATAGAGACGCTGTACTCTCACCTATGTAGCATAACCATAAAATGATGATATCCAGGCCTTTGAAATGCAGACACAGATTTGTGCTGAGTGATGTGGACCTAGAACAGCAGAATGAGCTGTTGAACATTAGAACCCTGAATGGCTTCATGATGGAGTGTCCTTGTGATGGAGACTGGGAGTACAAAACCCAAGGATGGAAACAACTATGGACAGTCATCATCAGCCCCCGTTTTCCCATTTTTTTCTACATGGGGTCGGGGGGATCGTGTTAACTGTCGCCAAGTCTCTTGATTCAGTGCCACACTCCTGCCTTCTTCAACACTCATGCCTGATTGTTGCAGATCTTCTTTCACACAATCCATCCACCTCTTTGCTGGATGTCCTTGCTTCCTCTTACCTTCTTCCTGTCTGTCCTAAATCTTCCTCAGCAGATTGTCTTCTGCTTTTCTACACGTGCCCAAACCACTGTAATCTGTTCTCTTTGATCTTTTCTGCAATTGGAGCTACTTTGGCTTCTGCTCTTATGTCCTCATTTCTTCATCTGTCCCACATTGTGCATCCTACGACCTTTCTCAGGCACTTCATTTCAACTATTCTGCTTTTACTGCCCAGGTTTCTGTACCATACAGTAGTACTGGTCACACCACTGTCTTGCACACCTTGCTTTTCAGCTTCTTTGGCATTCTTCTGTCATAGACTACACCTGATACTCTATGCCAGTTTGCTGCAGCCCCTCTGATTCTAGCTTTGACCTCTTCATTCAGACTACCCTTCTCCTCGACCACCCCTCCCAGATACTTGAAGCTGTTTACCTGTTCCACTAACATCCCTTTTATCTCTATTCTCAGCTTCTTCTGATTTCCCCAATTTGCTGCCATTACCACCATCTTATCTGTGCTTAGTTTAATCCCATGTGACTTCAGATTTGCATTCCATTCTCCTATCCTCTGCTGAAGTTCTAGCTCTGAGTCTGCCTGTACTGCCACATCGTCTGAATACAGCAGCTTTGTTGATCCGTCCCCTCCAACCTGTTTGGTAATGTAGTCCATCACCAGTATGAACAACAGTATGGACAGTGATTATGTCTCTGGAACACTTTATGTCATATCTATAAGCCTAGGATATGACCATGTACCATATATCCATCCTCTAACATGGCCAAGATGAGCATATGAATGCATTCTCATGACAACTCCAATAGCTGCCAAGTGAGCCATCATTGACTTCAACAGGTAGATCTGCTTAAGGTGCCTAAATGTTATGTAACTCTGCATGCATTGTAGGATCTCATGCAGTCACCGAAGTGGTTGCACATCCACAAAGGTCACACATCAGGCTCACCATCTCTGCCATGATGTGAGCGGTACCCATCTTTTTTTTTAATTCTGACCTGCACATCCACTGATTAAAGGTGATATCCAGAGCAGAGAAAGTCCTGTAGGCAACATGGCAATGACCACTTATGTATCTCTCCCCTATGCTGGTTGTATTCACCTTAGAGGTAGAGGTAGTGTGTTTTCTGATGCCATCTGTGAGTATGACTCCTGTGTTGCTTGGGTAGGGCTGTCGTGGATGTGCTATTGGCACTAAACACAGAGGTTCTGGGGGTTCAGATTACACTTCTAACATTTTCTCAGCTGCAGCTGATGTGAGCATGCACTCCACTCTTAGCATAGGTGATGGTGCCACTTTGTCATCAGACTGTGTCATATGCATGATGCCATTAACACCAGCGTATAATGACCTGCTGACATCAGGCATGTTCTGCGATATTGTGTTGGATATTCTAAAAGTGAAGCAATTTAAAGCATACAGATTATGTACCTGTGGAAATGCTGGAATAAAGTTGAGACTCCCACTGCCGCATGGCACATGGGTCTAGATTATGGGCACATGCATACCATGTGGTGCGGGTTGTCACTATTGTACTCACGATGTCACTAGAAAAGAGATATGAATATGAGTTTCAATAAACCATTGAAAGATGCAAGTCATTATCCTATATTAATAGGAAATACTACTGCCAACCTGGTGCATCCCATACAGACACTCAGGCAGACATCAACAGTCATCACCAGCCCAGCTGCTGTTTACCAGGAAAGTCCAACTGGATAATACCCATTTTCTACAGAGGCCTGGAGAGAAATCTCCATTTGCTTACATTGCATTATATTAAGTTCCAGTTAAACACATAGTCATTACATTTCTAGTTACATTTATATAGAAACAGTAGTTACATTTATACATTCTAAGATTTTACAGTGGTGGAAGTTACTAAAGAGAAAGCCCACACACAACTTAGTGGATT
>NC_056733.1:1850206818-1850321818 GCF_019279795.1 Protopterus annectens
GTTGTCATATTTTGATCTTTGTTTGTGGCACTAATATCATGCTTACTCTAAAACATTACTGTTTTCTAAATTGTTATTGCATGAAATTGACTGAAGGCAGGAGTGTAGCCAGAGGTTTATATTTTGTACTCAAACCTAATGTTGCTGCCCCCACTACCCACTTGTAATTTTAAAAATGTACTCAGCCCTCAACATACTACCCCCAGATACATGGGAAGAAGTATGTTATTTTCAGCTGTTACAATTTATTTCCATGAAAAGCTAGTTTTAGAGGTGTGTTCCTTTTGCACAAAATCTTTGTGTACCGCTATACTGTGAATATTAATACACAGTTCTAGACAGTCTGTGCTTTTTGAGTGTTGACATTTGCAAGATATGCTCAGAAAAAATGTACTCATTCCAGTACACTGAGTATGCCTAGCTACACCTTTGCCTAAAGGGAGCTGATGTGCAGTATGATGTAATTCTGCAGACAAGATTCAGTTTATGTACAGAGGCCCACATGTTTTTACTGAACTTACTTAAAGGGAGACCATCCAAAAGCTTAGCCATGTCATCCAATGTTGGTGGGAGAGTAACAGTGCCTCCCTTTATTAGACTTTCCTCACATATCACCTATCCATCATTTTGCTCATTTTCTTTATGTAGTGCATTGTGGGTCAGCACTGGATTACAGAACAAGCAAATATTTTTTATGGTGCTGTCTGTTCTGTTGAATTAGACTGGGAGAGTGTGTGTGTGTGTGCGTGTGTGTGTGTGTGTGTGTGTGTGTGTGTGTGTGTGTGTGTGTGTGTGTGTGTGTGTGTGTGTGTATACACACATATATGTACAACTACATTCACATAAACGTGTGTAAATAACATGCTGCTGGCAAGTGGTCAAACATTTTTGATTGACACGGAACTGTTTAAAAAGTCTCATTTTGTTAACTGCTAAATGGTGCAAGAACAAGATCTGCACCCCCCCCCACCCCCCCCCCCCCCACACACACACACACACACACACAAACTATGGTATAACCTTTCTGGAGATTTGTTGATTTGCAGTTCATTACTGTGGGATTTAAGGTCAATTAAAAATGTATTCACATGCAATTATTAACATTAAGATTTGCAGCCAACACATTGTCAACAGGAAAAAAAAGGAAACCATGGAATGTAGCAGGAAAACATGGCATATATAATGATGTTCCCATTTACTATCATCATTTCCTTCCTTTATACCATATCTACTGTCAGTCGCAGGAACCAATTATTTATACACACACAACCATCAGTTACAGACAGTTACATGACTGTACACCTCAGATACCTGCTTGAGAACAGGTAAATACATATGGTAATAAATAATGGACCAGAAATGTACCCACACTGTGGGTTCTATACAGTACAACCCATTGTATACCCCCACTGGCTTCTCAGCTTCTTAGCTCAAATCAGACACTAACCCCAAAATCAAGACCTGGAATGCCCTCCCAAGCAACCTAAGACTAATGACCACTCTGCACCAATTTAAAACTCACCTCCGAGCTTTACTAAAAACCCAATGGCTTTGCCCATGCTCTAATCCTGACTAATAGTGCATGCCCTCGACTCTACATAGCCTAGCCAAGCCTCCACACAACCCAAATCCTAAAGGGTTTACTCTGTAGCCATGACAATCCATCTCACTAACTTCTATTTTATCTAGGATTATATTTTTGTATTACTTATTGTTTTAATGCGCCATCTTATGTTATGTTAACTTACTAACTTACTATTGTTTTGTCAGTAAATGTGTTTATGTACCTCTGTTCTTTGGAGCTTTTCTTCCCGGGCCTCCACTGAAAACGGATATGTATCCAGTTGGACTAACTCGGTCAACAAATGTAAAATAAAATAAAATAAATAAATATATATATATATATATATATATATATATATATATATATATATATATCTATATATATATGGGTCCCCTTGACTTGATCGACACGCCAAAACACCGACGCTCAGAAGACCGACTCCAGAAGACCGACGAGACAGATGATCGACAAGGTGAAATACTGACAGCTGAATCACCGACATGGGCAACGTGTGAGCGCGACTCGGTAAGTGTGCGACAGTGAGGATTTGCGTTAGGAGTGGACAGGTAAGTGTGAGATAGTGAGGGATTTAGGGTTAGGTGGAAAGGTGAGTGTGCGGTAGTGTCGGACTTAGGGTGCGGGTAAGGTAAGTGTGCTATAGTGACGGAGTTTAGGTTTAAGGGTGGGTTAAGTGAGTTAGGATTAGGGTGCGGGTATGGTAAGTGTGTGATAGTGACGGACTTTAGGTTTAGTGGCGGGCTAAGTGAGTTAGGGTTAGGGTGCGAGTAGGGTAAGTGTGCAATAGTGACAGACTTTAGGTTTAGTGGCGGGTTAAGTGAGTTAGGGTTAGGTGCGGTAGGAGTAGTGCGATAGTGTCGGACCTTAGGGTTAGGGTTTGGGTTGTTAATGCATGTATAGTTGTGTAATGTGTAGTTTACGTTTTGTGTGTCAATGTTTTGGGTGTCGGTGTTATGGTGTTGGTTTTGTGAGTTGTCGGTTTTGTCGGTCTTTTGGTGTTGGTGTTTTGGGTGTCGGCTTTGTGGCGTGTCAGTGTTGTGATAAGGATCCATATATATATCTATATGTATATAAAACTGTGGTGGTGGTGCTGCGGTAGCATTGTCATCTCAAAGTAAGATGTTGTCCTGTTCGATTCTCAGCTAGAGTGTCTTCTGTGTGGAGACATGTGTGAATGGGCATACCTTCGTTGAAGGTTGTGCGTCAGGGCCGGCAACTTGGCACGTAAAAATCTACTGCCAATCATTATCGTATATATATATATATATATATATATATATATATATATATATATATATAGTGACACACAACCTGTCTGTTCTTTTCCATTGGGTCACATGACTACTCATTAGCATGCTCATTGAAACAGAGCAAAATATGTAGTTTTCAGATTTGCAAAGTTTCATTATGCATCCATTTCCCTGGCATGAAGGCACTATACTGATACTTATGTATACCTAATTTGCATCTGGCCTTACCACACAGCACTGCATTCTCCTTACTATTTCCTACTTTGCATTTGGGGTCTTGCTTCTGACTGAATACCCCTCTACAGCCCTTATTAAATTGTTCAGCAGTTACTGGTAAAACGTGGGAAGTTAAGCTAAATGGTCTTCGTGCTGCGTACAGTATTATTGTGTACAGTTCTGCTATTACGAATGGTCTTAGTGCTGTGTACAGTATTATTGTGTACAGTTCTGCTATTACGAATGGTCTTTGTGCTGTGTACAGTATTATTGTGTACAGTTCTGCTATTACGAATGGTCTTAGTGTTGTGTACAGTTCTGCTATTACGAATGGTCTTAGTGCTGTGTACAGTATTATTGTGTACAGTTCTGCTATTATGAATGGTCTTAGTGCTGTGTGTGTGTGTACAGTTCTGCTATTACAAATGGTCTTAGTGCTGTGTACAGTATTATTGTGTACAGTTCTGCTATTAAGTTAATGGGGTTCCATAGTGGAACCTAAAACTAAAAAAAAAAAATGGTTGTCATATTTTGATCTTTGTTTGTGGCACTAATATCATGCTTACTCTAAAACATTACTGTTTTCTAAATTGTTATTGCATGAAATTGACTGAAGGCAGACATGTAGCCAGAGGTTTACATTTTGTACTCATACCTAATGTTGCTGCCCCGACTACCCACTTGTAATTTTAAAAATGTACTCAGCCCTCAACATACTACCCCCAGATACATGGGAAGAAGTATGTTGTTATACATACATGGTTTCTCTCACATGAGACTAATGAGGACTTCTTTCTCTGCTTTGAATAATTGTTGTGGGAGTGAAGAAGAGTGCTTGCACATCATGCACCCACACATAGCGGTCTTTTTGGGTAACAACAACATAATCAACAGAGTAATATTAACATGAGTAATGTGGTCTAAGTGTAGGTTAAAAAGATCAAATCTGCAGACTAGTACAAATCACAGGTGCCTCACATTCATTCGTACATGTCTTCTTCCTCCGCATAGTCTTCAAACTCTTGCTGGTAGTCATTTTGTTTCTGTCACCACTAATTGGCCTGCTCTGAAACAGAATGTTGCAGTTAACCAACACATATTTGTGATTAAAAACTGAGAATACCATCATAAAAGTTAGAAAAGATGTAATCCAGAATTAAAAAAATGCTATGATGGAAATACTTCCATTAGAAAGCTTTTACAAAATGGAACAATTCCTTACATTTTCAACAAACTATTTACCTGAACTATAGTATGAATAATTACATCACAGATGCAAAATTGGATTTGTAAAAATAACTATTAAATGATACATACAAAACATACTCACATACATGTATACACACACACACACACACACACACACACACACACACACACACACACACACACACACACACACACACACACACACAAAACAAAACACCCAATGGCACAGTGGTCACTAAAAAGATTGCCGTGAAAATGTCAATACAAAATACTATGTAGTCAACACACTTCTTTTTAAACATTATTTTCACTAAATGAATGTAACTCTGAAAAAAACTGAATGTAGTGAGCTCATTTGTGTGTGTGTGTGTGTGTGTGTGTGTGTGTGTGTGTGTGTGTGTGTGTGTGTGTGTGTGTGTGCGTGTGTATGTGTGCACATGTGTGTGTGTCTGTGCCATCTATGGACAAAAGCCACAAGAAACATTACATTGAATCACTGTAACTTAAACTCAAAATAAGATATGCAAACATGACCGTGAAATTACTTTTGCAAATGAAACCAGAATAGTATGCGAAAGTTAGAAAGTAGGTTCCATTAAATAACTACCCCTCAAGCTTTATACCAAAATTTCATATAATTAAATAGTTATAAGCTGGTACAATAATCAGTTAAACAAAACAGGAAATGTATTTCTTTTTTTATTTAATTGAAAAAAATGCCTATAACCCTACTAAACCATACCATTTTGAGCAAGGTTGTCCTGCAGACTGTTTGTGGATTACCACCATGTGAAACACAACTATGAAGTTGTGCAGCTCAGGTCCTAAATGCAATTCATGAAAATTACAGCAAGGTAAATGTTCCAAATGTAATTATTCAATAGTCCATTTCATTTAGATAAAGATCCCTAAAATGATTACCCTGAAAATTTCATATAAAAAGTCCCTTTAGTTAAACACTATAATACTAAAAAGCAGTTTTTTATTTATAATGAAAAGAGGGATGAATAAACTATTTACATTAAAATACAAAACACTGTAAAATGTAGAAGAGATTCAACTGCAAAATAAATATGCAAATAAATAAAAAACAAGACATGAATATGAGTAATGCAGATATCACCACGTATATAATGATGCTTTGAAGCACAAGCTATCCCCTTTGGGATCATGCCTCAGAACTCCACTAGGCATGTGGTCATATCTGTGCCATGTACATCTTCACATGCCTTATTGCATGCATATCTGTGCCCTGCACATCCTCTCATGCCTTATTACATGCGTATCTGTACCATACACACCCTCTCATGCCTTATTACATATATATCTTTGCCATGCACATCCTCTCATGCCTTATTACATGCATATCTGTGACATGCACATCCTCTCATGCCTTATTACATACATATATTTGCCATGCACATCCTCTCTTGACATATTGCATGCATACCTGTGCCATGCATATCCTCTCATGCCTTATTACATGCATATCTGTACTATGAACATCCCCTCATTCCTTATTACATGCACGTCTGTGCCATGTACATTCTCTCATGCCTAATTACACATATATCTGTACCATGCACATACTTTCATGCCTTTTTACATGCATATCTGTACCATACACATTTTCTGATGCCTTATTACATGGCTATCCATGCCAAGCACATCCTCTCATACCTTATTACGTACATAATTATACCATGCATATCCTGTCATGCCTTATTACGTACATAACTGTGCCATGCAGATCTTCTCATGCCTTATTACATGCATATCTGTACTGTGCACATCCACTCATGCCTTATTACATGCATATCTGTACTGTGCACATCCTCTCATGTCTTATTACATGCATATCTGTACTGCACACATATTATCATGCCTTATTCCATGCATATCTGTACCATTCATATCCTCGCATGCCTTTTTACATGCACATCTGTACCATGCACATCCTCTCATGCCTTATTTATTTATTTATTTATTTTATTTTATTTATTTAACATTTGTTAATCGGGGAAAGTCTGACTTGGAACATAGAATAATTTTTAGTAGAGGCCTGGGAAGAAATGCTCCAGTCACATGTCTGTGAAAGTGGGAGGAAACCAGAGCACCCTGAGGAAACCCACACAAATGCAGGGAGGACATGCAGACTCTGCACAGAAGGCACTCCAGCTGAGAATCACACCAGAAAACCTTTTGCTGTGAGGTGACAATGCTACTGCTGCACCACTGCACCATCCACCGGCACAATTATTACATAGATAACTGTGCTACACACATACTCTCATGCCTTATCATATGCATATCTCTACCATGCACATCCTCCCATACATACTACATGCATATCTCTGCCATGCACATTCTCGCAAGCCTTATCTCATGCAAATCTTTGCCATGCACATCTTCTCTTGCCATATTACATGCATATCTGTGCCATGCACATTCTCTCATTCCTTATCCCATGCAAATCTTTGGCATAAATATCCTTTCATGCTTTATTACATGCACATCAGCTCATGCCTTATTACATGCATATCTGTAGTGCTAGCTGATCTATTTCTCTGAGAACATGGGCATTATCAATGTCAGTAACCATGACGTTTAAAATATTCTCCCTGATTAGGAATATTTAATGAGGGTCCTCAGGGATCGCTATGATTGTTGTAGCTGTGACTTCTTAATACATAATGAATTTCCAAGGCATTTCACTTACAAAATGGGTATTCCTAAAAAGGATTTTGCAATTAATTCTGGCAGAAAATGTCAGCTGAAGTTATAACTTGAATGACTGTAAAATAAGTCAGTAAAGTTATGACAGCAGATGACTATGGCTGTGATTTATTTAAGCAGTTGTATAGATGTTATGCATTGTAGTTCCATTTATTATGTTTTATCTTTGTAAACTGTCATCTATTGACAGAATATTTTCTGCCATTATCTTGCACTTAACCTCAGCTATTACATTGTTTCAAAATTGGAAATTTCTCAAAGTCTTCAGCAACCTTACATTTATGGAGGTTAGGAAAACTACAAGAATTTACAAAAACATATCTAAATATAATTAAGGCTTTATTTTAACAGTTCGGTCTTGGACCAAGTATTGCTCATTCTTAAAAGGCAATACACAGAAAAACAATTCTTGCATCTGGGTCAAACCAGGATATACTCTGTTCTATTACATTCATTTGTTTATATGACTCACAGAAGAAGTGTACTCAGTATACAGGGTAACAGTTACATTGTGTCAATCTGGTCTTACTAGGAGACTTCACATATGTAATTGTATATTGCATACTAATATTAGAGTATGAGCAAATGGTCCCAGAATTTATAATGAAATGCTAAGCATTAGAAAAAAACTATAAAAATAGTACCACAGCCATAAGCTTGGTTACTATCTGACTTTGAGAAATAATATCAGTTGATTCAAAATAACACAGAGTAATTGTTGCTGCCATAGTTATTACATATTGGTAAAGCAAATATGCTGATATATGAATATATATATATATATATATATATATATATATATATATATATATATATATATATATCATATATAATAGAATAATAATATATAATAGGATAATAGGAGGTTAGTAGGTTACGAGGCTATTGGCCCTGAGGCCCTTATAAGTCTAGCCAAGAGTTTAGCCCATGTTTAGACAAATCAGCAACTTATGCCCCTGTCCAGCAGAGACACAGGTGGAATCTCAGGAGTATATTTTCTGTTTCCCATTCAGTTATCCAGGTTGTATTAAAAAGGGGTAAATAGGTACTTTGCTTGTTGGGGAGTGGGAGTCTATTCCATAGATGGGGAGTCTCTGGGACACAAGTCTGTTCCGCCAACAAGTCTTGTTAATGTCACAGACCAGGTTCAGGCCACGTGCAGGGGTTACTCGAGTGGAGCTTGACTTGCGGATATGCAGCAGTCCCATTAAGGTGGGGTCCGTGATTGTGTTGTATGCCAGACAGAGGTCACCTCTGAGGAGTCTGTATGAAACTGTGTAGAGAGGTAGGGCTTTTAGCCTGGCTGTGTATGGTAGATGTTTGAGGCCTGGAATTCTCCTGGTGAGGAACCTCTGTGCTTTCTCCAGCTGCTGCATGTGCTTTGCGAGGTACATGCCAAAAAGGACATTGTACTCAATAATGGGCCTTATAAGGGAAGAATACAGAGATGTTATGACCACCTTGTCCCTGGATGAGATACCCTTACTTATGAGGTGGGCCATGTAGAAGGCTTTCTGTATAACGGAAGCAACATGGTGGTCAAAAGTCAGGTTGCTATCAACCTGGGTGCCCACATTTCTCACGACTGATTGTGTGCTTAGGACATTGTTAATAATGTGATAATTTGTGGGGACATCACTCCCCAAAGGGGCTGATGATGCATTTTTTTAGTATTCAGCTTGAGGCCATGTTTCTGGCACCAATCATTTATCTGAGTGTGACCGTCTTGGAGGATGTCCACATCACTAGGGGAATTGATGACAGCACCCAGCTTGTAGTCATCTGCAACTCTGGTCAGCCATAGCCCACTGGTTTTGGCTTGTACCTCGGAAAAGTATATCCCAAATAACAGAGGCCCCAAGACTGAACCCTGGGGAATGCAGCTTGTTACTGGACTACTACTTGAGGTGGCTTCCTCTATTTTGTCTATGTGGGTTCTATCAGTGAGCCAGTTTGCTACCCATCTGGTAACATATGGATTGATGTCTAGTTGAGAGAGTTTATCTATTATGCCCGAGTAGGGAATAGTGTCAAAGGCTATGGCCAGGTCAAGGTATGTGGTGTGCACCATCTTCCCCTCATTTATGGCTTTGGAAACTGTCTCAAAGAATTCAACCAAATTTAGCAGACATGACCTCCCCTTGACGAAGCCAAACTGTGTGTGATCAAGTGTTTGGAAGTTGTCAATGTCCTTGTTAATGAGGTCCATGATAATCCATTCCATGGCTTTGCAGATCAGGCTAGTTAGGCTGATGGGTCTATAATTTCCCAGATTGGTGGACGCTCCACCTTTGTGTAAAGAGATGACAGTGACTGTCCTTCACTCAGCTGGGATGAAGCCAATACTCAGGCTTTGGTTGAATACGGTACCTGATGGTGCTGCAAGTTCCTGCCTGAGTTCATATAGGATGCAGCCTGGGATGTTATTGGGTCCCATGGAGGCTGTATTTTTTTGCCTTTGTGAGAGCAGTGATGACCTGTTCCCTAAATATAAGGGGAAGGGGGCAGGTACTGGGAATGTCCTGATTTACATCTGGGGGGACAGAGGGGTAAAGTTTTCACTGAATCTGTCAGCCAGCAAGTTTGCTATATCTACAGCATTTGTATATGTGATGTCCCTGACCACCAGTTATGAACAGATCTAGGTGCTTCCTTTGAGGTGGCAACATATGTGAAGAAGGCCTTATGATTTTCTCTAGTATATGTGGCCAGTCTGGACTTGAAGTTTGCTTTGGAGGGTTTCACTAGTGCTCTTATTTGCTTGTTCAGGCTACGGAGTGGTTTTGCTTCCAATTGGGCACCTGCTCCTTCTTGGTCTTGGACAGCAATATTTTTTCCTTTTATTATAGAGTTTATTTATTGCTGATGTCCACTAGCCACGTTTACACTGCCTTGCAGAGGATGATTTAGTCCTGTTGGGTATTCCTGATTCCATGCATCTATATAAATGCTTGTATAGTGCTTTGGTGTAGTTTTAGATATTGGTGACAGTTCCTACATGGGGGGGGGGGGGGTGCTGTGAAGCTGTTTATACCATCTCTCAGGAGGCTGTGATCAGCTTTGGAGAAGTTTTTATGTCTGATCCTAGCTAGAGGGGGGGGGGGTTGGGGGAGATGGTGACTTCAAAAGTGACCACTTTCTGGTCAGATCTTACCAGGGAGGATGATACTATAGGGATGGTGCAGTGGTTACTCATGTTGGCTAATACCAAGTCCAAGATATTATCACCTCTTGTGGAGTTATCGACTAGCTGTTCCAAGGCATTGGCATTGACAAAATCAAAGAATCTCTGGGCATTTATGTTCTGGCATAAGTAGTTCTTCCAATCTATGTTTAAGAAGTAAAGTCACCCAGGATCAGTGTAAAGGGTTGAATCTTGATAGATTCAAACAGGTCCAAATAGGTGGATTGGACATCTTGAGTCAGATTTGGGGGCCAGTAGCTAGCTATGATTTGAATAGGGGTCTTGTCAATAGTTAACTGCACCTGGAGTATCTCCTGTGTGTCATACTGTTTAACAAGCCTGGAGGTGTGTGTATATCTTTAATGTATTATTGAAACTCCACCTCCTTTAGCTTTACTGCCCACAGTTTGGGGTCTGAATGTATGATAGGATAGGTAACCAGGTATGGCTAGGGTGCTCCATGCAGCTTTGAACCAGGTTTCTTTGACTGGACATATGTCAGAATTTTCCAGGGTTAGGAATGCTTACAATGAATGCAGTTTTATGTTTAGATTCCTAACATTTAGCAGCATGACCTTTAATTTGTGTTTTGTTAAAACTTTTATGTTGGTAGTTTTAACCTCATCACTTTTCCTGAAAAAGGCACTATAGGCGAGGCAAGAGCCTTTGCCATGAAGTGTAAAGCCTAGGTAAGACAGATGCAGGCCATCTCTGGAAAAGCATCGTGATCTGTCGCTCATATCTTCCAAGGCTGTCAGGTACTGGATCCTCCTGGAATGACACCAGAAACTAAGCCAGTTGTTAAAGTCAATCATTTTCTGTTTGTATTGAGGCATCATTCTGGGTGAAGGCAGACTGCTGGTTAAGGCTAAGGACACACCTGCCTGGGACACATGATCAGTGAGCTCAATCATGTCTCTCTTCATATAGTCCAGAGAGATACATCTCAAGTCATTAATGCCAACAAGGACTATGACAGAGTCATAACAGTGCCTGTTGTTGAGAGACTTGAGTGTGTATGTGATGTGGCAGATTCTGGCACCTGACAGACAACTAACCATGACTTTCTCCTTATCCAGCCTGGTGAGAGGCATGTCTGTGTGTCTCACTAATATGTTGGGTTTATGGTGAAGCCTTAGTGGCTGTGAGGCACAAGTGTGTGGACTATGCATGGTATGTGGTGAGGAGGGCTCTGGAGATCAAGTGTGGTTTTGTCTTGGAGGTCTCGTTTGTTTGGGTATGTTTATGTGGGGGACCTCCACATATGTAGGTGTGTGCTGTGTAGATGTGTGTAGTGTTTGAGGTGTAGTGATTGTGTTGACAACCTTTTCGGTACCAGATATACTGCCTTGTGGGGGAAAGAGCTTGGACTCTAGGTTCCTAATGTAATTGCATCTCTCACAATTTGTGTTCCTAGGTGGTAGTAGTGGATGGCTGCCTGTGTACATGAGGCAGTTGCTACACTGTCTCAGGATGCCCACATCAACCAAACTTTGAGGAGAAACTGTAGGAAATTATCCATCCTTATTTGTCAGAATCTGAAGGAGAAAGGCCAGGGAGAGCTAAGGGGTGGGCCTAAAGCTCAAGTGCTTAAACCATAAATTAAGAGCTTAGAATAACCCTTATGAATAACACTTAAAAATGTATTCAGGCTATAAACAATCAGTAATAAATGCAGCTGAAAATATACAGTTAAACACTTTATAGAACAGGCAGCAATAGCAAGAAAAAGCAAAGCAAGATGAAGTAACAGAGTAGTAGGAAGTAACACAAATTAGAAAAATATAAGCAGCTGAATAAAGTGTTTTTATTTATAAAGTAAAAAAGGGAGAGAGCAGGAACAGAAGATAATTCAAGGTTAATGGACTAAGGGGATTTGGCCTTCCCAAATGATCTGTGTATTAGGTAGAATGAGCTAAAGAGATAGGACTGGGAGTAGTGTCCCAGATCAAATTTACAGTGGGGGTGACAACTGCAAAAGCCACTAACTTTAAGAACACAACAGCAATAGGGTGAGAGGGTGGGAGAAAAGAAGTTTTAGTACTAATCAGAAAACAGAATTCTGACAGCAAATATATAAATAATTCAGTCACGAAAAATAGACATTGCAGAACTCTGAACAGTTAAAGTGCCAAAAATATATTTATCAGCTCTGTATTTCCAGATTGCTTATGAAGAACTCTCAGTCAGAACATGAGGAGATTCTAGCAATGATATACAGGAATTTACAAAAAGGCAATATTTTTATACCAGAAAGACAACAGTCAAGCCTTGAGACAATCAGATGACACAAAAGCTGTTAGACCAATTTTAGCAACTTTAAGAACACAACAACAATAGGGTGGGAGGGTGGGAGAAAAGAAGTTTCAGCACAGATCAGAAAACAAAGTCTGCGCCAACAAAAATAGAAATAATTCAATCAAGCAAAAATAAGGACAGTGCAGAACTCTGAACAGTTAAAGTTCCAAAAAATGTACTTATCAGCTCTATATTTCCAGATTATTTCAGAAGTACTCTCAGAACACAAGGAGATTCTAGCAATGATATTTTATTATTATTTATTTATTTTACATTTGTTGACCGGGTTTGTCCGACTGAGCTGGAGGCCTAGGGAGAAAAGCTCCAACATATTATACAATTTCCATTATAAATTAGCATTAAACACCAGTGTTATAGGATTATTACAAGGCATTAAGTAGCAATACAGTGTTATACAGTATCAATAATCAGGAGTATAGCAAAGCTCTTTCATGATGTATAAAAAGAAATATGCCATTAAGATGAATATCGTTTTTGGGGTAAGTCGTTACAAAAAATCCAGTTTTATCATAATGTAGTTGCATGAAGACAATTACAATAGAGTGTTTCTCTGAGGCAATTTACTTAATAGGTTTTAGAAGACAGTAGAAAGAGTAGTCAAGGAAGATTAGAGAGCCAGTGAGAAGAGTGAGTTAAGGGCAGAAAGTAGATTAAGGTATGGGAAGTAGGGGATGTTTAAGGAGTGCAGTGTCAGGACCAGAGACTTTTACACTGCTCTTTGGTGGCTGTGTTAAATTGTTTAGAATGTGTAAGGGTCCTGATTTCTAGTGAGAGCCCATTCCAGGCAAAAGTGGAGTGATAACTGTACATGTTACGTCCAAATTAAGACTTGGATTTGTAGATTTGTAGTAGGTCTTGTTTAGAGTTTCAGAGAGGTCTGGAGGGAGAATAATGGGGGATGAGAGGGGATAGTGCCGGGCAGTAGGAAGGCTGGTATAGGATAGAATGGATGATCTGCAGCTGAGAGAGAAGAAGCTGGTAGGGTAATCCAAGCCAGTTTAGGTGTTTTAGAGAGAGACAGTGATTATAGCTTTACATTGCCACCATACTTTTTTTTTTATAATAGTGGCATTTAGAGTTGGGATAATGTGGCTTCCCATTTACTCACAAGGTTGTGCATTTTCAGTTTGTTTACATACAGCATCACAACTGTCAAGTGTGTGGGGGTTGCCCTGTGCAAAAAAAGGTTTACTTTTTTACTTGTTTTTATTTAATTCAACTATCCAAGTTGCCCCCTTTCTCATAGGTGCAATGTTACCCCATTCCACTAGCAGCTACGAATACCAGGTACTAAGTGAAGCTACAATGTTTTTTGAAAAACGTAGCCGAACCAAGTTTTTGTGAGTAAGACTGTTAAGACAATGGAGGCATAACTCCATGTTGCATATCTGCATCATGGCTGACACTTCATGAACTATTCTAAGGCTAACTTCCTACTATTAAGTGATAACCTGGCACATTTCAAGCTCCCATGAGGCCTGAAAACACTGTTTATTTATTATTTATTTATTTTAACATTATTTTACCAGGATAAATCCAACTGGACACAAAGTGTCCATTTTCAGTGGAGTCCTGGGGAGAAAAACTCCAAGGAAGTTAACAGAGTACATACATGGTTTAGATAACAATAAAAAACTGTTATACAAGGTAAGAGAAACAAAGAAGTACAAGAAATTTTTTTTAAAACAATAAGATACTCAAACAATAAGATACTCTGGAGTAGAACCCCTAGTTGCAATATTTACAAATAAAAGTACATATCAGGTGAGTATATCAGTTGGGAATATAGCGTATGCAATGGAGACATACAGCGGGTCAATAAATATGGAGTAGTAGGTCTTCAAGGGGGGTCTTTGCAGTTGCAGAGAGGGTTAGCATAGACGTGTGAATTAAGAAGGCCTTTGAAGGTGCTGGTGTTCCATTCTTTAGCAACATCATAAGAGAAAAACAGAAACTCTATACAAGAATATTAATAGCTGCATAAAGGCAGCTGTACTTACCATGAATATGTACAGAACTAATTAAAAAAACAAGCCACCCTGGCGGAATCACAACATCAACAGGCTGTATAACAGATGAAAAAAAAAAATCATGGCAAAAATGAGATGTAGCACCCAGCAGGATAAAAGCACATTCACTAAACTAAGCAAACAATTCAGAGGACATCTAAAGTCTACTGAGGCCAACTTTACCTCTTCTTTAGCTATATCCACAACTTCAAAGACAATACACAATTATATGTAGAGTACAATGTTAATGGAGCCAGCTACACTGAGCCAGAAGATATAGCAAATCTACTGGCAGGCAAATTTGGCTCTAAACTTTTCCCTCTCTCTCCTTCAACTTCCCCTCAGGAAATACTATGAAATATAACTCCCCCTACTATCACTAGCAAACAAGCAAACAAGTCCTCAATGCTCTCTCTAAGACCAAGAACACTGCATTGATGGCACCAGACAATGTCCCAGGATGCCTTCTTAGTAGCAGAAAACATGACCTAGTAGGCCATTAGGAATTGCTATTTGGACAGGCTTTGTACCTCACAAATGGAAAACAGCAACAGCCATCCCTCTGCCCAAAGGTGGGTCATCTACAGATCTTGGAAACTACAGACCCATAAGTCTCGCTACTCTCATATGCAAAGCCATGGAAAGAATTATCATGGAAATGATCAATAATGATGTAGGAAACCTACCACCATTGGACCCAACCCAATTTGGTTTTATCAAGGGCATGTCATGCCTGCTCAACCTGATGGACTTTTTTGACGGTAAAATGGTTCACACTGCCTACCTTGACCTGGCCAAAACATTTGTGAAAATACTCCACTTGGTCATATATATTCTAATAATATATAATATTATTATTATATAATAATATATAATAATATATATATATATATATATATAATATCTATATTATACATTCCAAACCGTGCCGACACGACTTTAGCTGCAAACATTATACATCACTTTTAAGACATCCAGTCCTTGTTAGTCAACCGTTACATAACTCATTCAAATTCTGCCTGTTTTAAACCTTGTTCCTTCTCTGTACTTAGCAAAATGGAGTTCAGGCTTTTGTAAAAAAAAATCTCTGCTGAGATGTTTTCTTAAAATACCATAGCAATTAGTCATGATTCTTGAGATGCCCACCACTCCTACCAATATGTGATAGCTAATCATATGTGTCATCTCCATGCTGGCCCAGTAATAAAGGTGCCTGAATCCTCAACACTGACACTGGAGAGGGACGTCTATTGGAATGCAAATGGATACACTCAGTATTTCCAGATGCATACCTCTCTGCATCAAGTACAATTTCTCTTAAGAGCACACAGGAAACACACTCAGCATGGGGTCTGGATGTCTCTATATCTGTCTCCCTCTAGACCCCCAATAAGACTCCCCACTGGTACAGCTGCAGGGTTAGGTCCTCAGCCAAGTGTCCGAGCCAAGTCCTTCAGCACCCTCTCTGTATATCCATTGCTTCATGTCCCTGGCCAAATTGCTGTCACACACACACTGAGATATTTGATTTGCACACACACACACACACACACACACACACACACACACACACACACACACACACACACACACCTGGAAAAGGCTGGCACAGGTTTACTAGCTATGCCTCAATTCTGCCCAGACTATAAGGTAGTTATCACCGCCACCAGAGACTCCCCAATCAGCTATTCTTAGGCCCTTACCAAAGGGTGTCCAACTATACTGTGTAACATTAATACTAGTACAAATGATAGTAGTTCATCAAGATGGCCAGGTCTACTGTATTGGTCCATACAGTGTCAGCAAATAAATAGAAGTATTCTCAAAGGTTAGATACTTTCTACAAGGACCAGCCAGAATTAGCATTTTAAATATATTTAATAATAAATAATGAAAGAGCATGAAAATACTGAATTTATATTCACAGTAAACCACAGAGTTCGATTTCACATAAAATATTGAAATTAAAATTGATGAACAGACTCATACGAATAAAAAAAAATAATATATAACTAAGCTTCACTATATTCCTAACTGAGTCTAAAAGAATTACTGTTCCCTAGTTAAATTATTTACTACCACAAGGCGATATGCTTTGGTAGACCCGCATCTTTATAGTTAGGCTTCCCAAACAGAATACTCTATACTCTGAGATTAGTATGTAAAATTTAATTTCCAAGAGGGTTGACAGAATGACCTTGTCTGGTCACCTGACTCTAGGTATTCACAGTATTCTCCTCTGAAGCTTATACAGGAATTTAGCACTGATGGCCGCAATACACATCCAAATGTTTATGGCAATGCTTGGGACCTCCCCTTTTTTCATTGAGCTAATGAACAAAGGCCGTTTCCCAGACCCAGCATTTCCAGTCTCATTCAGCACTCTGTGGTGACATTTTACTGGTTTAACAACTCATTTACATTTCCCTTATTTTTCTTAAAGTTAACTTCTGCTGTGCAAGGATCCTGTATTAAAACATATACATTTAATTCAGCTACAATAATGTATGTATGTACATTTCTCTTAATTTCAGCAGGGTGCACTGTTGATACATTTCAACCCAAGCAAAGCTCACAAATAGAATTTCAGCACAAGCATCTGTACAATATCAGTTTAATATACAAATGACTTACAGTTCTAATACATTTGTAACACAAGCATCTTGTATAAATCAGTTTGATATTCAAAGGACATATCATTCTTTACAAAATTCCAGCTGGCTATGCTGGCACTTGCCCATATCATCACAATTTGTATTAGACATTTCCCTGCCATTTCTAAGGGGGTAGAAGATGTTCTTTAATGATATCACATTGGCTGCTAGTCTAAGCAGTAAGCAGCTGTTTCCCAATTGCTCATGCTGTGTTAGGTGATTGGTACCAGAGGCTGCCTGAAAAACAAAAGTAAAAGAAGACTCTTCTTGTCATGCATGGATGGAGCAAATTGCACGTGCAAGAAAAAAGTAACTTTTTTCTGTTAATATTTAGATATTCTCTGCTGTACTGTTTGACTTCCACTGATGATGTCTTTTTTTTTAACTGCCAACCCCTGTCAGTCTGGTGGAAGATATTTATTTTTAATATAGCTGATTTGAATGAATTCTGTCTGTGTGTCTGTGAATGTGAGTGTGTGTGTGTGTGTGTGTGTGTGTGTGTGTGTGTGTGTGTGTGTGTGTGTGTGTGTGTGTGTGTGTGTGTGTGTGTGTGTGTGTGTGATAGATTGAGTGAAAGAGACAGACTGAACATACATGGGAGGGATTTTAATGGATTGAACTATATATGTCTGACAGGAAAAAGATGAGATACTAGTCATTATTTGTATTGCATGGAATGTGGTGATTATGCTCCAATATCCCAAAAAAGGCAAATCAATTAAGCTATACTGTAGTGCAAGACCTGATCTTAACAAATATAAAGCACTCCATGCTTAGCTTGTTAAGGTCAGGACTCACACTAGGCAGTCAAATCTATAAGCACTAGCCAGCAAAAAACACTAGCAGAATAAAAAACATATTTGTTTCTCTCTGTTCTCTGTACCGATGACATGCTCCTCACTTCTTTTCATTAACTTAGAAAGCTGATTGAATAACAGAATTTGTGCTGGCCTGCATTTTCTGAAAGATACAATGTCTGAAATCAAAATGAGTTCATTATTTAGTGACTTCCATCCTCAGTGATTTATCTGAAAAACAAATATTTTATGAGGGACAGACCAAACGTATGAAGCAAAAATATGGACATTTAATAGGTATGGCTAGGTGAGTGTAAACATAAGGGACTCTGTTACACTGTCCTACTGACTGCGCTCACTAAGTGTTTATGTTTCTTAAAGTTGAAAGAACTCTTAGGGCCTTTTTTTTCTGTAACTAGTTGCACATGGAGCAGATAAAGATGCAGGCACTATGAAGAATTATGATTGGGCCTCCAATTTTAACCCTTTATTGTGTGTTTTCAAAATGGATGCCAAGACTCCACCTCTCAAGCTTCACTGTTTAGTTGAATTTCTTGACATCCATGTCTCTAAGACATAACAAACAGGATGATTGGCGACCTGATCATAATTCCCTGTATTAATTTATTCATCGATTTAATCACAATCAGATAGTTAAGCACTGAACAGCATTCTACTTTATCCAAGGATGACACCACAATATAAACAGAAGATGACTGACTTTAATAATTGGTTTAGTTTCTGGTGTCTTTTTAAGTTGGTGTAATATTTGTTGGCACAGAAGGAGATGATGAACAGATCACACTGCTTTGCCAGGGATGGTCTGTACTTCTCCCTTCTATGCTTTCTAATATTGGCTAAAACATTGCTACCCCTTTAGTGCCTTTTAATCAATGACAAACAGACAATCCCTCCAAAATAGAAAATCAAATCAAAGAAAATATAAATGTGTAACTACTCAATACTAGGAGTCTAAACAAGAAACTCCAGACCCTACAAGCACTCCCCACCCTAGAGAATGCTGATGTCTATGTAGTCACTGAGACTTAATTTAAAGCAGCGGAGAGCACCCTGGCAGTGCAAAGCTATAATGCCTTCCACATATTTGGACTTGCTACTTCACTGGTAGTGACTAAAGGTGGAGGTGTCTCGATTTACATCAAAAATAAATACACTTCCAAGCAGGTCAAAGAGGATGATGCACCTGCATTTCTCCATGCTAGACTCACCATAGGCAAAATCCCATACTACTTCCTTGCAAGGTGTAGGTTCTGCTCTATGACCCAGGAAACTCAAAACATGAATTTAAGCTTACTGGAGATACTCACCACACAACTTCATACCACAGTTATAGTCAGCTTTAATTACACCCAGTATTAACTGGGAATCATAAACTATACCGAACATGCAAACACAGATATTCCTGGACTTTCTAAACAAAAATTCCTTGGGCTAAATTATGAGTTCTCCACCTGGGGAGCAAACATACTGGATCTGATCATCACTAATAAGGTAAAGTAGTGGACAGTCCCTAGTTTAACATCATCTCTGGTAAGGTCAGAGAACAAAATGGTACCTTTGCATAGGTTCATGGGTGTTTACTAGGCTAATGACCACTGAGGCCTTTTTAAGCCAAGCCATACTTTTTGAAGTAAAAAATAAAACCCAGAACCCCAGCTAACTCTGGAACATTCAGGAACTAATTTAAGGCTAACTTCCTACTGTTAAGTTGTTAAGTGATAACCTGGCAAAATTTCAAGACCCCTAAATCCTGAGGACACTGCGCCCTAAGCAGACCTGTTCACAGAAACCCTACGCATGTATGTTAATAGCTGCATTGAAAGCTTTAGTTACCTAGAATAAGTACAGAGCTAATGGAAAAAACAAGCCACCCTGGTGAAATTATACTATCATTAGGCTGCACAAGAGAAGGAATAAAATCAAGGAAAAATTATGAGATGCAGTGCCCAGTAGGATAAAAGTGTCTCTCATCAAACAACACAAACAGCTCAGAGGACACACAAAGTCTAGCAAAGCCAAATTTAAAGTGAATCTGCTCTCCCAGGCCATGGACAACCACAAGGAATTCTTTAGCTATGTTGACAACGTTAAATGCAATGCATAGTTGTATGCAGAGCTTCTTGTTAATGGAGCCACCTACACTAAACCAGAAGATACAGCAAACCTACTGACAGGCAAATTCAGCTCTAAACTTACCCCTCGGTCCTCCCCTGCCTGCCCTCATGAAATATCATCAAATATACAATAAGTCCAAAAGCTATTGCCAGGAAACTGTTCATAGATGCTGTCTCTAAGCCCAAGAACATTGTATCGATGGGTCTGGAAAATACCCCAGACTGCTTTTTAAATAGCTTGAAACACAATATATAAGTACCTCTGTAATCCCTATTTAACTGTAATCTTCAAGCAGTCTTCATGTGTCATGAATGGAGACCAGCAATCATCATCTCTCTACACACATTTAAGCCATCTATGGATCCGAGAAATTACATGCTAATAAAACGTATTACTCTCATATGCAAAGCCATAGAAAGATTTATCATAGAGATAATCATTAATGACATAGGAAGCCTCCATACACTGGACACAACCCAGTTTGGTTTTGTCAAGGGCAAGTCTTGCTTGCTCAGCTTGATTGACTTCTTTGAGGATGTCACCAAAACAATGGATGGTGGCAAAATGTACACACTGCCTACCTTGTCCTGACCAAGGCACTTGACACAGCAGCCCTCTCAGGTATTCTTTACAAACTCAAGAGGATAGGTATAAATCCTTGTGTTACACTGTAGATTGCTAGCTGAATCACAAACAGGATCCACCAAATTAGAAATGGGGATTCCATCTCTGTTAAGAGGTAGTCACCAGTGGAATCCCTGCGTGATGGTCCAGAGACCATTCTGTTTTGGCATCTACATCTCTGAAGTGAAGGCCAATGCTAAGGGTCTCTGTCTGATCAAATCTGTAGAGGATGTAATATTACGAGGAGTCAGAGAATCATACAATGATACTGATGTTCTCCAAGAAAGGCTGACACTGACAAATAACTGGTGTCAATGTCATGGACTAAAATTAAATGCCAATAAATACATAAGAGCATCCTATGGGAAGTTGGATACCCATGGTAACTACCATATTCACAACACACCTCTAAAAGATGACAGTCAGGGACTTTGGGACGCACATAGATATAAATCTAGTCTTTCATCTTCACAAGTCTATGGTAGTGAGGAAATCATTCTACATTGTACAACTTATAAACAAATGTATGGCACCAAGGTACAAGGAGACCCTTCTTCCTCTATTTTCATTTCTCATCTAATCTATCATTTAGTACAATACCCCCTTTGGTATGTAACTAATCAGGCACATCTGATGACTGAGCATCCAGAGAGGTTCCTCTTTAAACTAATACATGGTGTAAATAACATATCATATGCAGACCACTTTAAAGCCTTATCACTGTATTCTGTCTCCTACAGGCTGAGGAGAGATCTACACCTGGCATACAAAGCATATTTGGACCCCACCCTGATGGACTTTCTTCATACCCACAAAACAAAACTCCAGAATTACCCCTCTAAAGACTTAAAACTTGTCTGTGATATAAATAGGACCTGCTGGAGAGACAGGAATGCATCCCAGAGAATACCTTTTCTCTGGAACATAGTCCACATCCATATGAAGCAGAGTTCCTCCGTAACCTGATTCAAGTGTACAAAATGGATGGGGAACCAGAAATTCACCTCTTATTTGGCACCTATGTCTTTAATGGACACAGGTAGCCTGTAAATCACTCATCTCCCAAACTCTTGCTTGAAAATATTTCATCTTACAAGCTCCTGCTTACACTATCAAGGGTTCCAGAACTTGTCAGAGATTTGGGATGCGTGGCTAGGCTTAAAAAGCTCCCAGTAGTCATTAACCTAGTACACACTTATAAACCTGCATTCTTTCATTGATGTAACCAGATTTTGATAAGCATATCTGTGTGTGTGCATGTGCGTGAGTGTGTGTGTGTGTGTGTGTGTGTGTGTGTGTGTGTGTGTGTGTGTGTGTGTGTGTGTGTGTGTGTGTGTGTGTGTGTGTGTGTGTGTGTGTTCATGCACAAATGTGTGCATGAGTTTGCAATATGTCGCACTTTATATGCCTGACAACAATTATATTAGTTAGTGTTGTCATTATTTATTTATTTATCCATCTATTCCTTCATTCATTTACTCACTTATTTCTTAGATCAAAGTCAGGATCTGTGTTATATACAGCCAATACAATAAAGTGGTTGCAATTGTTGGACACATCTATGTGTAAGGGGGCTTGCATTGTGTTGTACTATAATTCTCAGAAAGCCACTAGATGAAAAACATTACTGTATCCATCATTTATTTATTTATGTATTCATGTATCTACATATGTATGTATGTATGCATGCATTCGTCCATTCATTTACTCCCAATCAAGCATGAGGTAGGCACAGTCAGGACAAAAATATGTAGTGGACCTGAGACAATGTGGATGAAACTCAATGAGACCTTCTATCATTTAATCAGAGTTAAATAGTCATTGATGTGGCTTGGCAGAGATAATGTGTGCTTGGGTGAAACATTTGGCAGCAAATGTATCAGGAATAAAGTGCCAAAAAGAGAATGACATTAATAGCATTATGTCAGTTGATAACTGGATTTTTTTTTTATTTGGAATTAGTAATAGGCTATTTTCTTGTCATGTAGCTATCCTTTAGTGTCATTTTTTTCAGTAACCGTTGCTCTAGGCTTAAAGGCATTATTAGTTTTCTCCTCGTATGTGTCCCATAAGTTTATATCATCTGAAAAAAAAAGTTATTTATGCAAGTCAAGTTCTTAGGAAGTTACAAAGTAAAGTAAAGAAAAGTTCACTTAGGTCATATGCCATTGGACCCCCTCCTGTCACTGTATCTAGGATTGTGTGTAATCAATTGTTTCATTCTAAAGTCTGTTCTTGTCAGTGAAACATTTTACTTCACTCAACCTTTTATAAAAAGCTAACTCAGAAATATGTCTCTCACAGTGCACAAAGTTGAATGTCATTTACTGAACAAGAGATTCATTCTAGCTATGTGCTTCCATTGTCTTAAATATGGGTGACTATCGAAGAACTCAAAATGATATCTGAAAGCTTCAGAATAGCAGAACTGAAAGTGTTAATGTAATATTCCCCTATTTCAGGATACAGTATATATCTCAGCTGTCCAGGTTTCCACAGAATATCCTGATTTTGACCTCATATCTTTGGTCTGTTGCTTGTGAAATTTGTGTTTTCTGGCAAATTCGTCAGGACTAAAGTCACTAAACAATCCCAGACATTTGAGTTGCACTCATCATATCCTTTAGAAAATGCATGCTAATGCAAAATCTATTATTCCATCAATGTTCTAAGGTTATAAGAGCAGTATATAAAATAAGTCCCCAGTTTTGGGCCATTGCCTCCCTTTATTTTTGGCTTTTTCCAGATTTCTTGAACTAAGAGGTTGGGAGGTATGTACTTTGATCTTGGGTATCATATTTATGAGTAGAAGAAATATTAGAGAAACCTTTACATCTGGGCGTGCAGAGGAGGAGCTCCCTACAAGAAATTCTTTCTCCACAGGCCTCCTCTGAAAATGGGTTACTCAACCAAGTCAGACCATCCCAGTCAACAAATGTCAAATAAATATAAATAAATAATGCTCAATATTTTATTGTTCCATTATTAAGTTTTGGTAAATGCTTTTATTGTGAGTGTGTGCATGTGTGTGTGTGTGTGTGTGTGTGTGTGTGTGTGTGTGTGTGTGTGTGTGTGTGTGTGTGTGTGTGTGTGTGTGTGTGTGTGTGTGTGTGTACTTATGTGCATATGTGTGCATATGTATGTGAGCTAATCATAGTATATTTTTTGAGTTGCATCAGTTAGTGACACCATGGCAGTACAAGCGGTGTACTCTCTCTCTCCTGAATCTCTCCTGCTAATCAGTGATCAGAACAAAAGTTACTGCATGTTTCATAACTGAGAAGGCACTGTTTTCCACTGTATTTTAACAGGTAGATAGAGTAGACGCATAGACCTAAAGAATTAATCAAAATCTCTTGGTCATTTTTATATAGTGCCTAAATATGTCAGAACTGGTGTCAGAGAAACATTATCAATAGACCACACTGACAAAACAGTACAAATGTCACAGGCATATTGGAACTTTGGATATAGGTCATCAGAGTCTGTGTGACCAAAGTTTGATATGCCCCAGACTTATTTGTTGTTCCTTAGTGAGACTATTACTTCATGAAGTTCAACTTCATTGTGCAGCAAGATATATGTTGCACACTCATATCATTGCAAAGGTGTGTATCAGCACTCACAGTGCTTAAATGTTGGCTAAGTATGCAGTAAATTGTGTTGCATTGCACCCTGGCATCATTTCAAGTGCCCATCTCTCATATACATTTAGAATAAAGACTGATTTTGTTTATCACAATCTGCCAAATCTGAACTTCTCTTTGCATCATCGGAGCCTACCTGCCAGACTTCTAAATTGTCCCTGGTACCCCAGAGCTTTATTATCATTGCCATCTTGCTTTGTTCCAGAAACTTCTTTTCACTTCTTTTCACACCATCACTATTGCCTGTATTCTTCAGGATTGCTAAATCTGTAACTTTTATAGGCAGAGTTACATCAGTAAATGATCTTCTTGACTCCTTTTTGCCACAAAAAAGGAGTGTCTGCTTTACATCATTTTTTTTTGCAAAAGTTACAGTAATAAATATTGCAAAGCCATGTTGTACTCTAAAGTCAAATAAGACCCTTTTGTGCAAGAATGAAGTTTACATAATTTTATTTACTGTTGATTCCTTGGTATTCTGTATTTTATTTTTCTTCCATCAGGCCTTTTGGTCTTTGCAGAATAAATTGTAAGTGTGCAATAGTGGTGACTAAAAGCTGGGTCTTCATTAACTCTAGATTTCCATGATACAATTCAGCTACTGCTGTAACATTAAATACTTTCCGGTGTGGGTATTAGATAAGTTTGCTAGTATGCTAAGTTAAAAGAATTATCACTTACGGTCAAGTTAACCTTGTGATATAAATGAGTCAGTGTTTTTTGAAGTCACATTTAGGAATTAATTTTGGCATTTCAGGTACGGAGTGATTTCTGAAATGACTGCATGTGTTATTCTGAATGCATTTCAAAGTGGCTGGTTTACAGGCTACTGCTAAGTAATGTTTCGCATGCTGTATATTCCAGGTAATTACTGTTATTATACAGGTATGCAGCGACTATAAGGAGACATGTTTTTATAATTAGCAGAAGTATGCCACCTCTGACTTTGATATTTGACACTGAAAAATTATGGTATGTGTGACATGTTTGACAACTGAGGAATAACATATTTGGGCTTAAGTCATGATTCTCCGTATATCATGGACAATAGCATTTCAAGTGTCACATGGTTATCCCTATAGCAGTAACATTAATCATAGTTATATCTATGCACTTATTTTTCTTGCCTCGATCACTACTATGCAATTCTAAAAATGCCATTATGCAAAATATTAAAACCATGTTTAAGAAAAGTGTCTGTTTGGTTGCTAGGATTAGAAGTATTCAGAATTCAGTTGTTAACAAGTGACTGTTTTGTTATACATTCTTTTATTATTTGAGACAAGTATGATTGAGATGCTGTTTGCTTGTGGCTCTTTAATGGCCATGTGGTCCTCCAGAAAAAAGTGACATATTACATGTCAATGATAATTTTTCCTCCAAGACAGATCAACGCTTGCAGTGACAGTATTTATGCTATTGGGTATGGGAGGCTTCAGAAGTTTGGGGGGTGAGGACAAAAATGATTTGCTTATATTTCTAATGAGCCCAAATACTGGTTAAATAAGTATCTTTGTATTCAAGTTTGTACAGTATGAGTATATATAACCAAGCAATATTTTTATAAATGGATGGCGCATTGGTGCAGCGGTAGTGTTGTTGCCTCACAGCAAGAGGTTCTCCCATTCTATTCTCAGCTGGGTTGCCTTCTGTGTGGAGTCTGCATGTCCTCCCTGCATTTGTGTGGGTTTCCTCTGGGTGCTCTGATTTCCACCCATGTCACAAAGACATGTGTTTCTCTACGGGCATCTGCTGAAAATTTACTTTGTTCCAAATTGGACTTTCCCACTAAACAAATGTTAAGTAAAAATAAAAAAATTATCTCAGTCTACCTAAAGAGATGTAGTAGAAGCATCTGAAAGGGATACTTCTAGTCTTAGCCTTTTAGAACTACCCCTGAGCTTAACCATACCATCTTGCATGATGTTTTCCATAACATCAAGACATGTACCAAATCAATGTGGAGATCATTGGGGTATTACAAGTTACTATATTGTACTATCATAGTTGAATGATATCGACCTAAGAGGCCTTTTTAAGCATGGCCACACTTCCCAATATAATTTGATAGGTATGGGTTTCCAAAGCTTTTATGGATAGCCAAGCATTTACCACCTTCCTCTTTCATACAGACATAGGTGCTAGACCAGGGTATATTTATCTTTCCCCATCCAGTGATCCAACTTTCCTTTGAATAAGTGCAGGGATGAACTCTGCTTCACGTGGATGGGAAGCCTGTTCCAGAGAAGAAGAAGCCTCTGAGACATATACTTGTCCCTCCAACATGTCCTATTTATTTTGCAGGCTTTGTTTAGATCCCTGGACCAGGTGTCATGATGCTATTTGTTCTACAGACATATAACAAGTGCATTAGCCCTGGATTGGAGGATACTTTGTTGGTCTAGTATAGGTCACCTCTCAGCAGCCTGTATGAGAACCTATATAAGGACAAGGCTTTGAGGCAGTATTTTTAGGACTTGTTTACTATACCATGTATTCTTTTTGTGAGAAATCTCTATGGACACTCAAGTTGTTGCATGTGCCCGGCCAGGTAACAAATGGGGGCATTGCACTGAATGACTGATCTTATAAGAGCAGAGTACAATGGAATGATGACATATTTGGTTCTAGATGACATACCTCTGCTTACAGGTTGTGCAACATAGAATGATATCCTCACTAGAGTAAACACATGATGATCAAATGAGAAATTACTGTCTTTACACATTCTCAAATCCATGACTACAGCATCTACTCTTAGGAGCATATTGTCAATGTGGTATTTTACTGGGGCATTCATTGTTCCAAAAGATACCATGATTCACTCCTTGGCACTGCATTTTTAGATCATAGGATCAAAGGATCATAGACAGTTACTAGACTATTGACCCAGAGGTAATTTCTAGCCTAGCAGTTTCATTCCAATGTAATGCCATAGAAATGTTAGTTAATACCCAATATTGCATTTAGTAATGCCTTCCCATGTCCAGTGGGGTTGTGGGCACTATTCCAGTAGGAATTTATGGTGCTCCATCTACTCATCCAGGTTCCTTTTGAACAGTGTCATAGAGGTGCTCTGCTTCACATGAATTGGTAGCCTATTCCAAAGATGCAGCAGTCACTGGGAGATAAATCTGTCCCTCCAGCATGTCTTATTCTAGTCACAGGCCATATTCAGGTTCTTAAAATGGGTGGCCCTAGTCAATGTGGGGGCTTTTCAGGATCAATCAAGGCGGAGCTCAGTGGATGAATATTTCTGCCTGGGTTTTTTTATTTGTTAGGAATTTAATAGGTTTCAGCTCACTAGCAGTATTTTTTTTGACTGGGAAAGTACTAAGGATTAGGGTTACACTAATGTACTACAGCTGTAACTAAAGTAAAAAAACTGTTGAATTAATCTGTCCAGCTATGGTGCACAATTGTGTGGCAGTGCGCTATGTTGAGCAATGCGCAAACAAGCAGAAGCTTGCTAAATTGCAGGGCTTAAATACCAGAGGCTAAAAACTTGAAAAAAAACTTTAAAAAGGTTCAAAAGGACCAATGAGAATGCTTATTCCAAGCCCTAGACAAACCACCCTTCACCAGACAGGTTACAATCAGCACAATCCTCTCACTAGAGTGCAGAAAGGCCCTTTCCATTCTAAGATGGCCTGGAAAATGTACTCAGAACAAACAGCCACTACAAACAGACACAGATGCAGCAAACCTGTATCTGGACTATGCTGCAGCTATTAGCTACCCTAGTTTCAGTGGGAACCACTAGAAAATGTTTAACACAGCAGAAAAATAGCAGTGAGATACTAAAAAACATTTAAAACAGCAGAAAAGCTGCAAGGAAACTTTAAAGAATATTTTAAACAGCTAACAAATCACTTATTATAGCACTGCTTGGCGGGAAAACCAGAACAAGCAGAACAGATTCCTTTGCAACAGTGAAAAACATGAGCAAGTAATTAACAAACAGTGAAAATAGTAAAAAGAGCTTCGGAAACAGTGAAAACAGCAACAAAATTCTATTTAACAGGTGCAGTAAGGCAGACACATGCAGTACAGCTGTGTAGTTTAGTACGCAGGATACTAATACAGGATTAAAGTACACAGCACGCAATAAAAAAGTGCAGTAAATACCATAAATAAGCAAAAAAATAGGCAATTTATGTTTTTTGGAAGCCGAGGAACCTCTGGTTGTCTGGTATCTCAGCTCAGAGTGGTGGCTGGTAGCCCAACTCAGTTCAGCTTGGTAGAAATAAGTTCTGTCACCAGTAATTCATCTGTGTCAGGCCGTCTTGGTGAATATTTGTGTCTTGGGGGGAATTCAATTACTGCACCCAATTTACAATCATCAGTAAACTTGATTCACCAGAGGCCCTTTACATTAGCCTTGACCTCAGAGAAGTGGATGCCAAACAGCAGCAGCCCCAGCAATTAACCAATGATGTACCTCACTAGTAACTGGCCTTTTTATGGAGGTAGACTCCCTCATTTTAACTTCTTGTGTCCTATATTTAAGCTGGCTCGCTCATTGGGTGCTATAGTGGTTTATACTTAGTTTAGTGCACTATTCTACAATGCCTGAGTGAGTTATTGTGTCAAATGCTTTGATTAGATTGACACAGACAATATGTACCATATTGATGTCATCCTTTCTTTTGGAGATGTCCTCAAAGAAGTTCCCCAGGATGAGTAGCAAGTCCTGCACCTGACAAACCTGAACTGATTTTGATCCATTGCTTGTATGTTACCTATGCTGTCATTTTGGATAGCTATGAATATTCTCTACATAGCTTTGCATATCAGGCTAATCAGTCTTATGGGTCAGTAATTCCTTGGGTCTATGGATGACCCACCTTTGTGCAGTGGGATAACATTTGCAGTCCTCCATTCATTTGGCACAACGCTTGTTTGGTGGCAGTAGTTAAATAGTGTTACTATTGATCCTAGTAGTTCATGCTTCATGCTATTAAGGAGGCATTGTAGGATATTATCAGAACCCATCAATGCAGTGTGCTTTGCTTTAGAGGGCACCTTAAGCACCTCCACTGTAATGATAGTTGGGGGAGTTATGGATGTGGGTATTATCTGAGAGGCGTCTGGTGGGGAAAGGGGATAAAATTGGAGCCAAATCTGTGTGCGAGGAGGTTTGCTATATCCTCTGACTCTGTGTAGGTGGAACCATTTACATACATTGCTGTGTATTGCCTTTGAGCTGAAGAAAGCTTAATGATTGTCCTTGCCTTTGGGGGATTATTTTACCTCAAATTTGGCTTTGGTTGAATTTATTAGCTTCCTGAGTTGCTTGTTTAAGTTAATGATGGATTTTTTATTACCTTGCTGGGCATTTCACCTCCTTATTTTTGCCATAAATTTCTTTCTTTTGATATGCAATTGATGTTAGGATTGCACAAGGTGGCTTGCTTTTTGAGTTGATCCTGCACTTAATATGGGTAGGTATAGATGTCTCTATGTAACATTAATATGATTATACAGGGTTTCTGTGAATGATTTCACATTGACAGTAGTTTTCTCTGGGATTGGGACAGCTTGAACTATTGCTGGGGTGTCACATAGTAAAAGGAGGTTTGCCCTAGTATAATTCCTAAAAATTCCAGGGCTCGCCAGTGTCCATGCTGTTATCATCATTTCACAGTAGACAGCTTCATGGTCTGACTTGACTGCCAATGACATTACACAAGGAAGGGCGCAATGTTCCGCCATATTTAGAGGAGCAGTTCAAAGATGTTTGAATATCTTATATGTGTACGGACTAACTTAAGTTGTTTGCATTTACAAAGTCCAGAAATATTTGGTCTGGCATGTTAGGCGTTTTGTATGATTCCAAGGTAATATAGTGGTAATTAAAGTTGCAAAAGAAAAAAAAAAATCAGTACCACTGCACATGTGGGAGGCCACATTTATTCAAAAACCTTTGCTCAGATTCGTTATCTGACTGATCATACAGCCCTCATTCTTTTATGACCATAGAGGATTGCTGATATATCATGATACAAGATAGAAGCTGACAACCTGATATAACCAAGTTAGAGCACTAAAGAAATGCATAGAACAATTATATTTAGATATTTTGGAATGTTGTCCAAGAAATGCGATAGTGTTTTTTTTTTCAGTTTGTATAGCACATGCATATAGAACAAAGTTAATAATGAAATAAAAATCATGGAGGAGATTTTCTTATATTAAGGTAGAGTTTTGATGGCATGTTAAGTTGTTATGTAGAGTACAACATAAAACTGCCTCAAGACAACTTACCAAATGCCTTGCTTGATTCATAAGCATAATTCCAGTGTCTTAAATGACAAAACTGAAGCCTTTTATTTGATAGGGGAAGCCAAGCTATTAAAAAGTATCTTGTTTCTAGTCATAGAAACTATCATGGTTACAAAAAAAAATCTTTGTATTGACAATTTCAGTTTATATGTAACATATAAGAGATTAAATACACAGACAAGTTAAATGTCAAAAGGCCACTAAACAAACATACATTCACTTAAGTGTTATTTGACAAGTACTTAATAACAGAAGACAGAATAGTGCTTAAAGCTTTGTAGTGGTCTATGATGATGATGATTCATACTGTTCATTTGTGATGCCTTGTCTCACAATACACATATGAAGCATAGAGGGGCACTGTGCCTTGGCCTTGATGATTACAGGTTATTATATCATAATGCAGACATGCAGCTGAGGAGATCTATGTTTTAGTGATTATATCCCAATGCAGATGTGCAGCGGAGAGAAACAACGTGCCTTGTTGATTATATCACAATGCAGACATACAGCAGAGAGGAGCTATGTGCCTTAGTGATTACACGTGATTATATCACAATGCAGATGCATGCCTTGATTATTACATCATAATACAGATGTGCAGCAGAGGAGAACTGCATGAATTGGTGATTATAGCATAATGCAGACAGACAGCAAGATGGATCTGCATGTTTTGGTGATCCTAGGTTATTATATCACAATGCATATGTACAGTAGAAAGTAATAGTATGCTTTGATAATTATATCACAATACAAACATGAAGCAGAGAGTACCTGCATGTCTTGGTGATTATATCACAATATGGACAAACAGCAGAGGTGAGCTCTGTGCTTTGGTGATTACAGGTGATTATATTACAATGTAGACACAGAGAAATTTAATGCCTTGATTATTAAATTACAATACATACAGACAAACTGCAGAGAGGAGCTCAGTGCCCTGCTGTGCTGTACTGCAAGATATTGCTTATAGTAGAAAACTGAGAGTACAGTGTACTGCAACCTGCTCTGGTTAACAATAATCAGTTGTCATTATATAAGGTAGAGCTCTGATTTATGTCTAACATACATTTCTCATTTCGGATGACAATGTTATTATACGTCAGGTGACACACGACTAGTCATTTGAAGGTTCATATTTAGATACATTTTTAATTGTGCATCTTCTGTAACTATATTTGTATTTAACTTTCTGTTTACAAAATCATAGATAACACTGGTTGTCAACAGGGATACAAATACTAGTGACTAAAGTTTCCTCATACCACTGCAGTAGCACTGTCAGTTCATGCACTCCTTGCAATACTCTTAACATTATACAAGCCTTTTGATAAAGGAATTGTTCATCACTTGTACTTAAGTTGTGGTATAAAGACTTACAAACACTGCAAAATGAAGCCAAATGGGACATTTTATCATGCTCACTACTGTTACCCTATTTACTGTGACAAAAAGAAATCACATTTATGTATGTGTATTTTTTTTTAGGTTTTGATTCATTTTTACTCAACAGGAACTTATTCTGGATATACATTGCAGTTTTCTGTCTGCATATCTTGAGTATCTCTGGAAGGTCACCAATGCCAAGTTTAGCATTTTATCAACTACAATTTGTGATGCACAATTGTAATATGAAATTGTTTTGCTTTCCTTTCAAACTTCAGAACAATGTATTTACTTTTTATTAGTTGACAATATGTTGAAGTGCACTGAAGTATAGAAAATTGCATACTATTGCCATAAGAATGATTTACTCAGATATAAATAATGTTCTGACTAGAGAGACTTAGAGGTATAATGTCAGAGCCCCATTTTATTGATTGATTGATTGATTGATTTACTTATTTTTTACTTGCTTGTCCCCTTCTCCATGATCGATTTATAGCTCTGCTGTAAGTTACAAGAGAGAGAGAGAGTTCTAAAAGTCTATTCTCAAAACAGTCTTTCCTGCTTAAGGTGTAAATCAAATTATTCTGCACTTCAGTGAGTGCCTCACTTCCCTGCTTATGCCTGTGCATCTAGCAGCCATTTAGTCGTATCAGCCTAAACATATGTTGTGTGTTAGAGCTACCGCAGCATATGTGGAAAACACTGTGATACAACAGAAGGGTAATAACCTTCAACATTTAGTATAAGGCCAGTGCTTTTACTGTATTTTCAATAACCATCCATATTAGTTATGTCCGCATGAATTATTTGGTGATGTTTTATGCTGGATGCCCTTCCTGATGCAACCCTCCCCATTTATCTGGGCTTGGGACCAGCACAAAGAAGTGCACTGGCTTGTGCATCCCCAGTGGCTGGGTTGTCGGAGAAGTATGTAAGAGTGGTACAGGATATGTACGAGGGTAGTGTGACAGTGGTGAGGTCTGCGGTGGGAGTGACAGATGCACTTAAAGTGGAGGTGGGATTACATCAAGGATCAGCTCTGAGCCCTTTCTTATTTGCAATGGTGATGGACAGGTTGACAGACGAGATCAGACAGGAGTCCCTGTGGACTATGATGTTTGCAGATGACATTGTGATCTGTAGTGAGAGTAGGGAACAGGTGGAGGAGACCCTGGAGAGGTGGAGATATGCTCTAGAGAGAAGAGGAATGAAATTCAGCAGGACTAAGACAGAATATATGTGTGTGAATGAGAGGGAGGACAGAGGAATGGTGAGGATGCAAGGAGTAGAGGTGGCGAAGGTGGATGAGTTTCAATACTTGGGATCAATAGTTCAGAGTAATGGTGAGTGTGGAAGAGAGGTGAAGAAGAGAGTACAGTCAGGATGGAGTGGGTGGAGAAGAGTGCCAGGAGTGATTTGTGACAGACGAGTACAAGTAAGAGTGAAAGTGTAGGCCTACAAGAGGGTAGTGAGACCAGCTATGTTATATGGGTTGGAGACAGTGGCACTGACAAAAAGACAGGAGTTTGAGCTGGATGTGGCAGAGTTAAAGATGTTAAGATTTGCACTGGGTGTGCAAGGGTGGATAGGATTAGGAATAAGTATATTAGAGGGTCAGCCCAGGTTGGAAGGTTTGGGGATAAAGCCAGAGAGGCAAGATTACATTGGTTTGTACATGTGTTGAGGAGGGATGGTTAGTATATTGGGAAAAAGATGCTAAGGATGAAGCTACCAGGTAACAGGAAAAGAGGAAGACCTAAGATAAGTTTTATGGATGTGGTGAGAGAGGACATGCTGGTGGTTGGTGTGACACCGCAAGATGCAGAGGACAGGAAGAAATGGAAACAGATGATCCTCTATGGCGACCCCTAATGGGAACAGCCAAAAGAAGATGATGATGATGATGATCCGTATTAGTTATGGCTATGCAACCTTGTCCAGACAATGCAACAATGTGCAATAAAACTAACAATGACTATAAAGCTTAACACAACACTTTTTATTATCCATGATAAAGCCAAAAGCTGCATTAGCGTAAACAACCCATTATAAAACAGCGGATTCTTGTTTGTAGTCTCTCATACTGGCAGAGACTTCATATAGTGTATACTGACACAGCATCAATGTACAGTTAGAATATATATGTAAATTGCTGAACTACAGCAATCAGCATATAATGTCCTGTATGCCCCCCCCACCCCCCCAAGCAGTTAAATGCTATTTTTTTGTTTATAACTGGTAGTGCATCACCAGCATTCAAAGCCTGTCAGAGTAGCATGCTTAGGAAGGCTTCTGCTACATTAAGACATTAATGACTTCAGTAAAATTAAGGTAAGAATTAACCAAAAAATACAAGTAACTGTCCCCTCTTAGCTGCAAAGTAAAATAAAACTAAATGTTCATATCATGCTTATACATTTTTTACACAGAATATGGTGTTAATTTATTAAAGCATACTTAAAGTGTCCTATGGAAACAGTGATTATATTTAGTTCTAGTTTGATAATATAACTCTTCATCTGCCTTTATGAATAAATTCTAAGGCACATGTCAAAAATGGCCGAATTCTTAACATGCATTTAGGTAAGCATCAAATTCAGAGTTACTGTGCCCACTGGTTATGTACTGTGCTATTCTTTTGTTATTTTACCTACTTCTTCTCTACCTAAAGAAAATCATAATTTGTCTTAACATCTAGCTGTTGTAGTTCCAGAATAGCCACTTTATTGCTTTAGGCTCTTGCATGCAGTTCCCACAAGTCAGAGATGTAGTGTGCTCTGACACTAAAATAAAATCTTTTATCCAAACTTCAGTTTCAAAAAATGTTCCTTACTATAATTAGCCTAAGAATAATACATCCATTCATTTGTCAGGTCCGTTGCTTTCAGTGAGGGTCCTTCAGTGACTGCTACATTCCATTACTAGTGTAACAGTGATATGTTCTCTGGCAACATATATTTTCATCAAAAAGTCCATATTGCAAATATGCAAAGCATATATTGTAAAATCACCCTCTAATTGACTGTCAAATGTATTCAGCACTTTGTTCTTTAGCTGTGCAGATATTTACCTTTTTTAGGAACACATGCAGTTACAATTATTAACAGTATTCATTTTCTTTGTTCCTGTCACTCTAGTTACATTCATTGCCTTTTGCATAGGCAGTCAATGTATCACAGTTTATTTTTCAAAACAATTCAATTCTTTTAATATTAAGGTGACTAGTGAGATGGTACGCTCGGGCCAGGTGCAGATATATTGTCTAACACTACTTGTACTTGGAATTTTGTAGCGGTTTTCTACTCATTTCTTTTCTTTTTTGAAGTGAAACTGTATATGACCACTGGTGGAAAAAAAAAAAAAGAAGTAATCAGTATGTAATCTTAAGGTACAAATGCTTGCCTCACAAAATGTCATGCTGCAAACATCTGTATGAAAGCATTTGGAAGCGGTAGCCATTTCATGTCTTTACTTCTATTCAAGCTATCACGTTATCCTCACTTACCCTTTTATTTTCCCTATTATTTGACCCATTTTAGTCCACTGTACTTTCTGCACCAGAGTCTATAATTAAGAGACTGTCTCAGATAAATTCTTAGTGTTGATCTATACAAGATGTGTTCTGTCTCTTTGTCCTCTTCTGTCTGGCTCTGATACAAGATCTGTAGAATACTAATAAAACAATATCATCTTAATTTTTGACATGGACTCTATACATTTTTTCAGTAAGTTACCATTGCAAGTATTTTCATGTGGGACTGCAAAACCTATTGCTTTCTGTAAATACTTGACATTTTGCTGGAAACAAATGAATGGTGCTGCTGGTGATATTCAATTTCAACCTGCTTTAAGTCTGTTTTAAGTCTGGGAAGAAGTTATAAATTGCTTCAGGCACAGAGTACAGAAAAATACCTTGCTGTTCATTTCATTTTTCATATCATCGAAATTGCATATTTCAATGTTATTAAAACATTATTCAAAAATATCATAGCACACTATTGATTCAAATAGAAAAGCTTACGTAATTAATTTCATCACCTTCATTCTTCTGTGATAAGGGTAGATTTAAAATTACTTCTCATATTTTCATGATACTGAACAAATGAGAACTGAAAATGAAAGCCTTATTTTTTGGATGGCCACAATGTCTTGATTAAAAATTCTTATATATTGGTTATACGGTAGAATAACCACAGAAAATAACAAAACAAGAACACATCACGTTACAGCTGGTAGTATAGCCATACCACCAAAACTTTTCCTTCAAATGTGTAGCTGTAAGGCATTGTGAGAACTTTATTTCCCAAATGTAAGTACATAAGATTGACAACTCAAACATACTGAGTCAGTTAATACTGGTGACATATTGTTCTTGTTGGAAGAACAGAATACTTAACAGGTTTCTATGTCTCCTTCAAATTACAATGAAATATGTTGTTTATCTCATTCGATGGGCCACAGGGCTGTTGTCTTCATAGCTACACACTGCATTCTCCAATTTTTTAACATTATTGCTGCTGTATACTTAAATAGGTCAGATTTATCACACTGGCCATTTTGTCTTGTTTATATTTATGTCTGCCATCATTTTAGGTGATGACAACAAGAAGTAAGACTTTAAACACATAACATTGTGACATTTTCCTTCATGTATGGATTAGTCCTGTGTTTCTGTTTTACTGACATAAGTATGTAAAACAGGCAGTTGCACACATATGTCTGCAAAACAATTGCTATTTAAAAGGGATTGTGGAGTTTGGCTGTGACTGCCCATGTCCTAATTTACATACTTCCAAATCTCTAAAAGAAATCTTCGCTGGTGCATTGATGGCATTATTAAAATGTTCGATATACAAACATACATAGATAGATATCTACTGATTTGGTGGATGCTATGCTTAATACCAAAGTGGGTATGATTAGTGCAATGATATTTCATTGGTAGCACACACACACATGTCAGTAATTTCATGTATCCAACTTGTGTGATACCCGGATATTAATTAGAAGAGTTGCACAACAAGAAACATGATTTTTTTTCTCTTCTGAGGAATGGTAGCACACACACATATATATATATATATATATATATATATATATATATATATATATATATATATATATATATAGTTATATATGTATGTGTGGGTTCCATTTTTGACCATCAGGTTGCTGATGTTCATAACAGTCAACCAGCTGAAGGTACTTGTATATGTCTTTTACATATATGTGTATGTATGTATGTATGTATACATATATATATATATATATATATATATATATATATATATATATATATATACATATATATTTATTTGACATTTGTTAACTGGGTTGTCCAACTGAGCCAGTGGCCCAATTTCAGTGGAGACCCGAGAAGAAAAGTTCCATACAATATACAGTCATACAAAAGACATGCTAAAATATAATGATTGCAAGGAAAATCACATAACATAACTATATAAGATGCATTTCGTAAAACAGCAAACCAATAATCCAAAGAAAATACCATTACAAAAGCATGTAATGTACATGAAGTATTTTCAGTAGTTAAACTAAAAAGACATAGCATTGGAATAATTTCTATCTTTATGATAGAAGTGGGTAAAAACAATGAAATTACACAAATGAAAAAAAAAAGAGGAGACAGTTCTAGTAAAGTAGTGGTGGAGAAAGTTCAAAAGAGGGGATGTAGAGATGTCATGTGGGGGCTTGGCATGGGCAGGACCAATTCTTTTGCAGATAGTGTTTTAATTTTCTTTTAAACTGGTGTTTCTGGGAAATATTTCTTATATTGAGGGGGAGTGTGTTCCAGACATGAGTTACAGAGTATTTGAAAAGGGACTTTCAAATGTTCTTTTTAGGTTTATAGATGTCAATAAAGTGTTTGTAAGTTTTACCTAGGTGTTGGAGAGGGGTGTAATAAGATACGAGTTTAGAGAGGGAGGGACAGGTGGAGGGATTATAGAGCACAGAATGTGTGATATGTAATTGAGGAAGTAGTAGTTGATGAGAGAATTCATGCCATAGAAGTTTCTTAAGGGCAAGACAGTGAAGAGAATTGTGAGGAAGGTTTGTGGCAAATCTGTCTATTTTATTGTATGTTAGATCACATTTGGGCAATAGAGTAGATTAAATATTAGTGAGGATATGGGCAGTGTAAAGTAGACAAGTTAAGAAAAGTGACTGAGCCAGAGAATGTGTAGGTGTAAGGAGTTCTCAATTTCTGTAAAGTAGTCCAAATTTCTGGTGTTTTTTTTTTAATATATTATTGAATGTGTAGGTCATATTTTAGTTTGTTGTCAATTATGGTGCCAAGAAGTCTGGTATGAGGTTTAGTATTAGTAGATTTTAGATTAGATAGTATTATTGAAGGAAGTGATGACAAAAGAAGATTTACATTTACCAGTGTTCTAGGAAAGAAGAGATGTTTTGTTTGTTAGGATTTATTACTAGCTGATTGTCTGAGAGCCATAATTCTACTGATGAGAAGTTGTCCTGAGTGAGTGCTAAGAGATTAGGAATATTATGAGTGGTGGTGATGTGTGAAATTATGACATATTGTAATAGAGATGAGAGCTTACAAACAGAATGTAGTTTGTTAGTGAAAATATTGAACAAGAGGGGGGCCCAGGTTTGATCCTTGAGGAACTCAGTGTTGACTAGAAGGAAGGGGGAGAAGACAGTTTGCCAACAAACAAACTGCTGCCTATTGGAGAGGTAGCTTGAGAACCAGTTTACTGAGGAGCTAGAGAGACTGAGGTCTGAGAGTTTAGTTAGAAGTTTAGAGTTAGAGATAGTATCAAAGGCCTTGAAGACATCAAGGAATAAGCAGGAGATCAGCATGTTGTTGTCACATACCTCAGCTACTGTTTGGGTGAAAGAAAGTAGTGCAGTGAATGTACTGTGATGGTGCCTGAGACCATGTTGGGTGGACGGTAGCAGGTTATTGTCAAGCAGGTGTTTGAGTAACTGGGTATGTATACACTTCTCAAGAATTTTGGAGATGGGGATAAGATGGCAATGGCCCATTAATTAGAAAGGTCAGTAGAGTTTCCATCCATATGTAGTAGGATTGTAAAGAAGGATTTCCATGTCAGGGACACAGGCTTCTGTAATGGATCTATTTATGAGTATAGAGATGTGGTAGGCAATGGATTCTGTAGCAATTATAAGAAAGTATGAAGGTAAGTTATTGGCAGAGCAGATTTGATGGACTTGGTGGAAACAGCTTAAACAAGAAGCTATTGGGAGGTGTTTTGTTGGGGATGAAGGAAAAGTAAGGGAAGTGTTGTTGTTTTGAGTTAGTTTCTGGATTGTTTCTATGAAATAATTGTTTAGGAGAGTGGCTGTTTCAGTAGCTGTATTATGAGGGAAGGGATTGGGAGTGGTAGGGTTGCCAGGATAAAGAAGATTATTAATAGTTGTCCAGAATTTTTTTTGATTATTCTGTGGGTAAGATTGGGTGGAGCGGAGCAAATTTTTCTTATCATTGTTAACTAGTTTTTGAAAGGTTTCTGATCTCTTTCTAATTTTGAAATAGGGGAGGGGATTTGTTATTTGAGCCAGGTTTTCCAGACATTATCTCTTTTATACATAATGGAGCACATATGTTTGGTGAGCCAAGGGACAACATTATATTTTATTCTTATTTTTCTGCTAGCTGCTAGTGAATTAAGTATGTCTAGAAATACCTGATTAAAAGATTTAACATCTTCATTGAGAGGGAGCTGATGATTAAGGACCAGTTAATGCTGGAAAATTTAGAGTTAAAAGTATCTGGATTTAAGTTGGTGAGTTTACGACATTCCCTAAAAGGTGGTCTTTAGGTAGCTGCTGGGAGAATCCTTGGATAAAGGTTTGAAAATTATCACTTAAAAAGTTTGGAAGTGTCCCAGGGTATGATAAAGCTTGGGATCTGAGTTGACAATCCAGTCTAAGGTGGGTCCAGTAATGGAGATTTAGAGATAGAGGAGGGAGCAGAAAGCATAAACTAGTACAGAAGAACAGTAAAGCAGTGATGTTAGTAGGTAGGCATCAGTGTGGCAATGCTGAGAGAAGGGGAGTGATAACTTAAAGGGTAGGGAGGGGGTTAGAACCTTGGTGATGTGCAGTGAAAGTCAGGGCTTATTTTGAACCTGTAATGCAAGGATATGAGTGAAATAAAATATATAACAACATACAGTTACTGTAATTCAGTGGAATGGATGCACATTTTTTTACTCTGGCAGGGAGTGAGTTTACAGAGGACATCATTGTATCTGCTTTCACTATTCCAACTGTGTATGTATATATACATAAACACACACACACACACACACACACACACACACACACACACACACACACACACACACACACTCACACACACACACATATACACAAAAACACACACACATATGTATAAATATTTGTAATGCATTAATATATTAACACAGGTATACATACATACTGAGGTATAATGCTATATACAGATTTCTGTGTGGGATGTGGATTTGCAGTTATGGTGCAGTCATGGAGGAGGATCTTTTTCTACATTGAGTAGTTAAAGCCAGACCTCGTTCATACAATAAATAGTTGTTGAAACAGATAAAGAAGGAGATGTGGCCCTCTCTATCACTGAAAGGAAATACTGTAACAAGCCAGTGATGGAAGGTTTAGAGATAGAGAGATCGAGTGCCAGAGATGTTGGCCTGTCAGTTGGGAAGGAGACCAAGTCTGAAATAAAGATTCTGGGGGAGCTCATATAGACAGAAAGAGAGATGCTTGACTCTTGAAAGAATAAATTAAAGTTTTATTTCTATAGCTAGGTAAAATTTTTAATATTTTATCTGAACAGAATTGTGAGTATCCTATACTATGTGGGTGAAATGGTATGGTAACTCTGTAAATGACCTGCACTGCATAAATTCAATAGAAATGAATTACACCAAAGCCACACAGTGAGATAGCAGATTATTTGCTAAGCACTACACTATTGGAGAAAGATAACAACATTTGGTCTAAATATGCAAATCTGATTTCAGTTGATCCATATGCATACACATTGCGGGTTGATTTCCAAACCTGTAGAAATAAAGATGTGTGTGTGTGTGTGTGTGTGTGTGTGTGTGTGTGTGTGTGTGTGTGTGTGTGTGTGTGTGTGTGTGTGTGTGTGTATTTATATATGTGTATATGTGTTGTATGGGGAATTGCTACCTTTTCGTTGGATAAAATGTAACTTCTGTTTTTACTAATTGAAGAAAGGAGGATTGGAAATGCTGTTGCACTAAAGTGAGTCCAACATGTATGAAATCCAGGGTATTATATTGTAAAGAAATACCATTAAATAACTTCTTAACTGAATGTTAAGCAGAGTAAAATATTTCTGTTTTGTTACATTGAAAGACAAGGAGCACAGTCAAGACAGAATCTCGGACAGAAAGAGAAAGAGATAAGTAGGTGTAATTTCTTGTTAAACCAAGTTTTAGAAGAAGTGTGTGGCATGTCATACAGTGGCAGGATGGAAAATACAAGTAGCACTTTGACAAAGTGATGTGAAATTGCTGAAAGGTTGCTTACTAATACATACACAGTGAATGGACTAAGTTGCTGGAGTAAATGTGATGTAAAAATGTTCTTTTAGTAAGTACTCAAGAACATAATTACTGAAAAAGAGGCAAACATAGCACAAATATCTTAATTTTCCAAACTGCAAAAAAGTAACTTACTGCACTTAAATTTAGAACTGAAATTAATGAACTATAAAGTGCTGTGGTATTCTTAATACAGTGTTGGAAAACTTTGTGACAAAATTTTGTCTATCTTCAGTGGTGTGGTGAGAAGAATTATTTTACCTGATTTTCTGAGAAAATAAGTCAGACAGCTCCACAGTGATTACAGTGGGGTGAACAACAGGAAAAATGTACATGTTTTTTGAGTAAAATGAGGGGCAGTACCAAAGTGTGTGCACAGAAAATTTAGCATGATTTAATTAGTCTTAATGCTAAGCATAGGAAATGTATGGTGAGCTGCTGGAACTAACAGCATGGTATTTCTGAGACTAATGTTGATCAAATGTTCTGCTATTTCTGAAACAAATTAAAGTATATTGGTGCACAAAGGTAAACCCTGCATTGTAATATTTATTTTGTGTAGTTTTGTGTGTGGGCGAAGTGTGTAACCTGTAAATGACCTCTGTATTGAAAGAATGAAACAAAGTAAAGTAATCCATTACAGTATAAAAAAATGAATTGTTGATGATTTTATTGAGTGGAAAGAAACATTATCAATTTCTTCTATCAAATTCAGAGTATATTGTATACAATGGTGAAAGAGAATATGTATTTTTTTTATTAATTATTCAAGGTAAAATAACATACAGGTAACCATTTCAAATGTTCAGACTCACTAGAGTGAGTCTCAAAACATGGAGACTGAATGATTCGAAAGATCAGACTTGCATATACTAAGGTGGCTTGCCCCCACATGTGGTGTGCAGAGGAGGCTTACCCCTCTACAAAAAGAAGTTTTAAGGAGAAGATAAAACTGCAGAAGAACAGTGGATGGAGTAAAAGACCAGTAACTAAATACAAAACGCCATCAACCTCTGAGGGAGGCCAAATTTACTGCAGATAAATCCACCAAGTGTAAAAAAAAAAGTTTAGCAGTAAAAGCCAGATGCTTTTTTCAGGATTTTCAGGAGTAAGTACTTTCATTCCTGACTGAATACATCACTTCCTTATATACAGGCCTCCTTAAAGGGACAGTGTAATAAATACATAAACAAGTGAACAATAGTAAAAGCAAGAGAGCAAAAACAAAGTCTGTCCATAAGAATGTCTTAACATCAAGTGGTGGTCCACTGTTGTTGCCTTATACAGGGGTTAATGTAAATAAAGAAAATAAACTTTAAAAACATGTACCTCTTTCAAGAGAGTTTCAGAAATGCATGCTGTGCCATGTCCTTAAAATGATGTACAACATGTGTGCACCATAAAAATAATGAATAATATAGCAATAACCCACGCCTGGGTGTGGGTAATGCTGGATTTACCCACGGTTGGCGTGGTTTGGTCACAAGGGCGAAGCCCGAGTGGCCGAACAAAGCCAACCGTGGGTAAATCCAGCATTACCCACATCCAGAAGTCGGTTATTGCTATTATACAATGACATTATTTAAGAAAAAAAATAATTACCTTTCTTAAATAATGGCATTGTATAATGCCTCCTTGCTGCCCTTCCACAGCTCTCTGGTATTCTGCGGCAGTTCTGATGTACTGCACATGCATATGCCTACGCAGTACATCAGAGCTGTGGGCAAAAGCAATGGAGAAAGCAAGATCTCCATTGCTTTTTACTGTTTCGCTATGTTAAATGGGTTTAACATAGCAAGACAGCTTTAAAAAAAGCAACGGAGAATCTCCATTGCTTATTTTAAAGCTGTCTCACTATGTTAAACCCATTTAACATAGCGAGACAGTTTTGAAAAAAGCAACAGAGAAAGCAAGATCTCCATTGCTTTTTACACACTGTCTCGCTATGTTAAAGGAGTTTAACATAGCGAGACAGCTTTAAAAAAAGCAACGGAGACCTCCGTTGCTTTTTTCAAACCTGTCTCGCTATGTTAAACTCCTTTAACATAGCGAGACAGTGTTTTAAAAAAGGCTTATAGTAATGGAAAAAGTCCGGGCGATCGGACCTTTTTCCATTAGTATAAGTCGATTTACAACGTGCATGCTGACCAATCAGCATGCACGTTTTGGAATATTAATGGGGGGTCATGGTATAATATAGCAATAACCCACAGATGGGTGTGTGAATAATGCTGGATTTACCCACAGCTGGTGTGGTTTGGTCACCCGGGCTTCACCCTCATGACCAAACAAAGCCAACCATAGGTAAATCCAGCATTACTCAGACCCAGCTATGGGACATTGATATTATACAATGACATTATCTAAGAAAAAAGTTAGTTATTTTTCTTAAATAATGTCCTTGTATAATGACACCATGCTGTTCTTCTGTGTCTATTGCTGGTATGCTGGGGCTTTGCTGATGTACCGTGCATGCATATCGGGTTTTCATTCCCATGCTTAAGCAGTACATCAGTGCTGTGTAAAGTAAGCAATAGAGAAAAGAAGATCTTCATTACTTTATTGCTTTTTTTGTTCTGTTTTTAAATAAATAAAAAAAGAAGAAACTGGGAGACTTTCTGTAATAATCAGGTACGTTTCTATAGTTTTGCATAACGTACCTAGTTATCATTTTATATTTCTCTGTCCCATCTCTCTCGTTCATTTGAAGTTTCCATCTTTTGTAAGTCTTCTTCTTTTTAAATGAAACAAAGCATTCTCTGATATAAAATACAGTAATGACAAAACCAAAGTAAAGTTTTCATAGCATATATTAGTAGAAGAACTTTTTTCCTTTGGTATATGCTCAATTTACAACAGGCATGCTGGTTAGGCTGATCAATCAGTGTACTCGTTTTTGAATGTTAATGACCAGTCATTGTATAATAATACAAAATCAAGACATTACAGTATTTACAACATTTAAAATTTCTCTGAGCAGTTTGTTAAGAAAACTGTAACAACTGTAATACAAAGTGTTTTTAATAGTTTGACATTTTAATTTTTAATACTGAGTGAATTGATGTCATATTGTTCAAGCCAGGTGGCTCAGTTGTGTTTAATTGTAGTTGACATTTTAATTCATTAAATTCTATAAGGTTAGCCAATCTCCAGCTATGGAGTCCCTGGGTATTTTTTTCCAGTATTCCAAATGTATACATACAAAGGCCTGAGCAAACCACCCTGTGTATGTATAAGGCATTTTTTGTGTTCTCCTTGCCAGTGTCATAAAGATGTTCCTGTATTCATTTGTGACATGCTCACTCAGTTTTGTAAAAACTGTGGTATCCTGAGCAGACTACGAAGACACCACAGTACTGCACAAAAAATAGCGAATAAGACCACAATAGTTGGAAAAACACCTTTATGAACAACAGCAAAGCTTTCGGGTTACTACCCTTTTTCAATATTAATACAAAAATTCAAAAACCAAACAGGTTTAAATAGGAGTCATAAAAATCACTTGACATACAGCCCAAAGTCATGTGACGACATACAAAATATATAATTCAAAAGAATAAAAATAAAAGATAAAAATATACAAAAATCTTCACATCTTAAAAACATTTTTAACTACATATACAACTAACAGATGAACATATGGACAATAATTTTTTGTATTTTTACTCTTTAGTAGCATAACTTAGTTTGTTGTAACTTAACAAGGATAGGTTTCAGTGTGATAGCAGAATATAAACCAGGTGGATGGTCAGCCGCTAATCTTAATATCCATTCATATTCCTTGATCTCCAATAGATTATTAGTATCCCCACCTCTCAAGGTTATATACAAAATATCTATAACTCTGAACTTAAATTTATATTCAGGACCATGCATATTTATATGTTTATATAAAGCATTTTTGTCATTTGTTCTTCTAATCTCAGATTTATGCTCAGTGATCCATTCTTTCAGCTTTCTGGTTGTTTTTCCCACATAGAAGGAAGAACATGCAAGACAAGTTGCTAAATATATCACATTGTTACTAGCACATGTGGCTGATAGATGAAACTTATAAACTTTACCAGTTATTGGATGGATAAATGTATCACTGTTAATATTCATAATATTAGTACAACATGTGCAATTCATGCAGCAAAAAGTACCATGCTTAGAGGAAGAAGGATAATTAAGTCCACTATTAAAGTCCTTGTAATATAATTTACTTTTCAAGGTTCTCATATTTTTATAGGAAAAATAGGGTCTATCATCTAAAACAGCTCTAACATCTGGGGATGCTATCAGGATGACCCAATTTTTCTCAATAATCCGCTTAACCAAATGTGTCCTAGTGTTATAAGTAGTAACATATCTGATTCTATGGTCCTTTAGTGCATTCCTGTCCAAGGCAAAAGATGGCTCATCCATTAGTAAAAAAATAGGTTTAAGCTTTGTACATCTATTAGCTATGGTATTGGCTTTCAAATCAGACAGCAACTTGAGGTCATATCCACTATTCAAAAAATCTGTCATCATTGCATCAAGTTGCATGGTAAAACATGCCTCATCAGTATTTACTCTACTAACTCTATTAAAGTGAGCTGTTACTATTCCCTTAAATACAGGGGTGGCATGCATGCTGGTACTATGTATATATCTGCCAGCATATACTTCCTTCCTGTGGATACTAGTGTGAAGTGTCCCTTCTTTTAGTTGTATTTTAACGTCCAAAAAAGTAGCCATACTATCTGAAAAGTCCATTTTAAATCTCAGAAAATCTGTAGTGGTATTCAAATAATCTATATACTCAACCAAATGAGAGGAAGACCCTTTCCAAATGAGAAAACAATCATCCACGAAGCGCTGATAAAAGCATACATTGTCATTCAGAGGGTTAATCGTACTACAAATGTACCTCTTCTCCCACTGATGGAGAACCAGATTAGCGTAAGTGTTAGCTACTGATGTGCCCATGGCTACACCAGTGAGCTGTAAATATAACTGTCTATTAAACAAAAAAATGTTATTAGTTAAAACTATGTCCAATAGGGAACAAATGTTCTCTATATGACTTGCTGTTAGAGAAGCTTGTGAAGTCAAAACTTCTCTGATAGATTTGATACCGTAATCATTCGGTATAACAGTAAATAAAGACGAAATATCCAAAGTTACAAATAAAAAAATCTCCTTGGTTTAAAGAAGTGATATTCAGATCATTAAACCAACCTCTTAGCTTAACAATGAAGTCTGTAGTATCTTTCAAAACATTGTCACACTGTGACAAAAAAGGTTGTAACTGCTTTTGTAAGTAAATGGAAATGGGCTCAGTTAACCAGCCACCACCAGATATTATAGGCCTCATAGGTGGAGCACATACTGATTTATGTATTTTGGTAGACCATATAGTTATGAGATGACTGGACAGGCAACAGTAAAAAAATGAAATAAATCCAAACCAATATCACCATTAATCTGTGAATCATAAATTATCATATTCACAGAACTAATACATCTCTTAACATCAGCGGGTGTGATACATTTAAATGCATAATCATCCCCAGAGAGGGTAGTCATAGATAACAAATACTTATCGTGGTCCATAAGAACCACCACACCCCCTTTATCTGCTTGTTTGATAACTATACTACTATCTGCCTGTAAGGCTTTCAATGCCATATGCTCCTCATATGTTAAGTTATAACGTTTCAAATTTATACAATCAGAATACAAATGTTTTAATTCCATTTCACATAAATCATGGTAAGCAGTTAAAACAGGAATGCTGATAGGTATAAATATACTGCGTTTTTTACAGCTTAATTGAAGCGATGCAGAGTTATTAAACAAAACTTTAAGGTTCACATTCCAAACAAATTAAGGTCAGTCAAAGCAGCCAGTAAATCATCGCTAGTCATTGGAATGAAACTAAGCCCCTTTTGTAACAAAGAATAATGAGAGGCTTCCAATATAAAACTGGACAAATTTAGAGTACCTTTGATTATCACTGGCTCATTTTGCCTTGCCCTAAAGGGCTATCATTCTTGCGTTTAGTTGGAATCACGACTTGCCTTGTCAAAGATCTACCTCTCGAAGCAGCCCACTCTCGTATTTTCTCAGGCTGGTCAAACTGAAACCGTTTTTGCAAAAGATTTAAAGTTAACTGATGAGTTTTCTTGGCACCAGTGGTATGCCCATTGTCACCTCCATTACGTTTTCCATCTTCATTAGTGTCCGAGTACACATTCATATTAGCTGTCTTCAATGTCATAGAAGAAGGCGTGGCTTCAACCAGGAGATTTGATGAAATAGTAGATGCCGGTTCCTGAGTAGGTAAATGAGCCAATGTAGGCTCAGGGAAAACATCCAGAGTGTCCAAGGAGGCTTTCTGGGCATGAGATTTATTGTTACTGCTAATAAAAGAATCATTCTTCAGCCAAGAAAATATAGGACCTCTTTGAAAATCGGCCATATCATGCATAAGTTTACGTTTCTTGGTTGCTTCCAGTCGATCATCAAGAGCTTGTAATCTATCGAGCATCTGCTGATAGATATTAAGCATACTAGTAAAACAAGGCATAGCCATGATATCATTTTCCATAGTCATGATTTCGTCTTTCAAATCTTTTTCACTAATGGAAAAATAATCATTCATGAGAGCCATATAGTCAAGGCTCAACTTTATGTTCAATTGTTGCCAGCGCTTTAGTAAATCAGGATAGGCATTCCCATATGAAGCCATTTTCAAGATTCTTAAGCCTCATGGGACAATGCCTCTATCCAAGTAAGCTAAAAAGCTAAAGCACTGCCATTGTAGGCGCTTAAAAGTACCTACCTTTCTTTCAAGTAGTTGTAATTTCTTGTTGAAATCTACAAGTCTCAGTAGCTAGAGAACGGATATTGTCAGTATCCGTAGAGGATGCAGAAACAAAATTCAATAGCGGATTAGTTTCATTAGCTAAAAGAGACCTAAGTGAATTTAAGGCTTCCATTAGGATAAACGGGCTGCAGCAAGACTCTCAAGAAATTCAACGGAGCAGTAAAATAACTGAACATGAAGACACCACAGTACTGCACAACAAATAGCGAGTAAGACCACAATAGTTGGAAAAACACCTTTATGAACAACAGCAAAGCTTTCGGGTTACTACCCTTTTCAATACTAATACAAAAACAGGTTTAAATAGGAGTCATAAAAATCACATGACATACAGCCCAAAGTCATGTGACGACATACGAAATATATAATTCAAAAGAATAAAAATAAAAGATAAAAATATACAAAAATCTTCACATCTTAAAAACATTTTTAACTATATATACAACTAACAGATGAACATATGGACAATGACTTTTTGTATTTTTACCCTTTAGTAGCATAACTTGGTTCATTGTAACTTAACAAGGATAGGTTTCAGTGTGATAGCAGAATTTAAACCAGGTGGATGGTCAGTCGCTAATCTTAATATCCATTCATATTCCTTGATCTCCAATAGATTGTTAGTATCCCCACCTCTCAAGGATATATACAAAATATCTATAACTCTGAACTTAAATTTATGTTCAGGATCATGCATATTTATATGTTTATATAAAGCATTTTTGTCATTTGTTCTTCTAATCTCAGATTTATGCTCACTGTTCTGTTCTTTCAGCTTTCTGGTTGTTTTTCCCACATAGAAGGAAGAACGTGCAAGACAAGTTGCTAAATATATCACATTGTTACTAGCAAATGTGGCTGATAGATGAAACTTATAAACTTTACCAGTTACTGGATGGATACATGTATCACTGTTAATATTCATAATATTAGTACAACATGTGCAATTCATGCAGCAAAAAGTACCATGCTTAGAGGAAGAAGGATAATTAAGTCCACTATTAAAGTCCTTGTAACATAATTTACTTTTCAAGGTTCTCATCTTTTTATAGGAAAAATAGGGTCTATCATCTAAAACAGCTCTAACATCTGGGGATGCCATCAGGATGACCCAAATTTTCTCGATAATCCACTTAACCAAATGTGTCCTAGTCTTATAAGTAGTAACATATCTAATTCTAGGGTCCTTTAGTGCATTCCTGTCCAAGGCAACATATGGCTCATCCATTACTAAAAAAATAGGTTTAAGCTTTGTACATCTATCAGCTATGGTATTGGCTTTCAAATCAGACGGCAACTTGAGGTCATATCCACTATTCAAAAAATCTGTCATCATTTCACAAATGTCCATTGGACAAACGTGTAAGCTGATAATTAGAATTGGCAGTACAACATACTTTGTTGTTCTCACCCCTCTCCCAGGGGTGGAAGGTTTCAAATTTCACTCCAAATTCATTGCATATGCACAGCTGTTGCTGTTAAAGAAATGGGCAGCTATGGACCTTCCCTACACCCGTCCTGCACATCCCGAGCTTGTTTACCTACTGTCTGTCCCTCTTTGTGCCTCATTTTTCACCACTTTCCTATCTCCCCATTTTCTTTTCTTTAAAAGAAATTAGCGCGGGGGTTAGCGGGAGTAAGCACTTGTAAGCAGTAGTGAGCGGGATTAAGCGAGTGTGCGCATGTGTATGCGTAGCTAAGCATCACGCAAACCCATGCAAACCTGCTTACAACTGCTTAAAAGTGCCTTAGTCACTCTATGGCAGGGCCCTTGTTCTGCTGAGCAGCAAAAGAAAAAACCTCTGCGAGTCTCGAACCCCAGACCATTGACACAATAGACTGCATGAATTACCACTAAGCCACAGCAGATATACAAATAGCTTGGTTTCTTAAATAAATATATCATGCATTACAATGAGGGAATGTAAATGGAAATTAGGAATGGTATAACACAAATCCTTTTCTGTGGGTCTTTACCAGCAGTGGTCGTGGAATTGCATGACATGACTGTGAAAGGAGAACCAGCCATTCTAGCAGGGAATAATGTTACAGTAGCACCTTACAAACACCACACAGTATCAGACCAGGATTAATACTGGCCACAGGAATACAGTGCAATAACCACATTTGTATGGCAGTTAATTGTGTCAGTGAGAATAAAGTACATACTCCCATGTATCCTGTGTTAGCATTTGGAGGGGTGCCTACATGTCTACACTGAGATGTGTGTACTGGAAGCAGCAACATTCAGGTTTGAGTACAACATGCATATAACTGGCTACAACCCTAGCATCAGATAAGAGACATATACCAACCTTCAGAGTGACACAATGGTGTCCAGAGCAAACAAGCATGGGCCCCACCTTGGAAATCTGAAAGGGCTACACCTACCTAACCTAGCATTGCATAGCAGTGGGCTGCAATCACAGTGAGTAATGCAATCACCAAACAGCAGGCTGCATGCAATTACTGAATGGTGGGCAGCAATTGGTGCAGAGGCTGTCACATGCACAAGTGCAGATACCTAGAAAAGTAGGCTGTACCTGCAGTCCACACATGCAATTATATCATTGCAGGTGCTGTGAGATAGAGAGTGAGAGAGAGAGACACGGACACAGACACAGACTGAGACAGAGACAGAACAGAGTGAGAAACTGAGACAGAAAGTTAAATAGAGGGTGAAAACCCCCCCAAAAAAACATAAATAAAAAAAAAACTACAAAACTGTAACACACGGAGCAGGGAAATACAAAGGTAAGGTATGTAACTCACATGTATGTGTTGGCATGTTGTAGATGTTCCTGAAGAGTACTCTACACACAGCAGTATGTATCTATCTGTATCTGCACATGTGCATAGGGCAAGGGACATACTGCAACTGTTAGTGAAGGGTGGACAGATATCTGTCAGTGAAGGTTGATATGTGCATATATCCATGTAGGTCATAGTGTGTGGCTTAGAAAACAGCATGCAGTGTGCAGGAGCGGCCTTAGGTCAACTGGTGCCCTAGGCAAAAGTGCTCCATGGCACCCCCTACCACACTTCCTGGTGCCCCCATCCTTGTCTTACTATACCACATAAATAGTGGAAAAGCACCCCTGGTAGAGCGGTGCCCTAGGCGGCCGCCCAGTTGGCCTATGCCTAAGGCCAGCTATGGTAGTGTTGATATATGTCATGTGGTGGTTAAATGCTGTGGGACAGATTTGTCAGATCTGCTGTGTTACAGCCAGTGAGGCCTGCTAATGCTACAAGGGCTGAGGACACCCACATGCATTCTGCACAACACTGCAATTTAATCACATACCTGTACATCCCACAACTGTCGCATAAGTGATATCCCCACCATGAAAGGTGGACTGTACATGTGCCTATATGTACATCCATGTGTACAGCAATGGATGTGTACATGTATGTGTATAGATATGCATGTATATAATATATATATATATATATATATATATATATATATATATATATATATATACATATATATATATCTACATATATAGATATATATATATACATATAGAGTGAGAGAGAGAAACAGAGAAACACAGGGTCATATGTACCGCAACAGGTGTGTGGTAACCAAGGCATGGACTGTAGACAAGTGTTGATACTGCAGTGCCATTCCACCTTCCCAAAACAGTGTACCCATTAACTACCACATAGGTAGAGATCTACCTAACAGTGAAGGTGTGATAAGGGAACATGGGACACAGGTGGACAGTAGCCTCCACTTTGATGAAGACAGTGCCACACTACACCTGTAATCTGTCTGTGCGGTATGTGTCATGACAACAGGTATGTCAGCTATGGAAGTATAGGGTAGAGTTTCCCTCTACTCATCACAATGCCCTGTGTGGTATGTACTTCACATGACAACTACACCAGGTGAACAGGCCACAGACAGACCTCCCATAGGGTAATACTGGCTACAAATAGATGCCCTATGCAGACTGACTCACAAAACCACAACTACACTGTATTGCATACTGGCCACACAGAGGTGACCTCTGCCGGACATACAGAGGTATGTCACACCCATAGCTGGGTGACAACCACCATGGCAACATATCACAATCCCTCCGGGATACACGCTCTAGGGCCCTAAACCTTGTCAGCTCACTAAACGGCACATGCTGGAGGGACAGGTTCCCATCTCAGAGATATGCCATACACCGGAATAGACCACATAGCAATAGCAAACAAGGCTCCTCCTTAGCAGTTGTTATAAATACCCCTGATGATTGTGTGGGAGATTGGTAATACACCCCAGGAAACACCTCTGTGGTTCAGGTTGGCAGGGGCAAGTGAAATCAAAGTACATGTGTGTCAAAGGCCAGGATAGCATATGGCTAGGCTGCCATAGGCCCTAAGGCCAATAGCATATTACCTACCTATGACACTATGCACTCACACATGTACTTAATGCAATAGCTGCTATGTGAGGTTGAATAAGTGTAACGCTGAATGTGTGCAAGGTCTGTAAAGGTGTGATAGCTTAGTGTGATGTTGTATCTGACATGGTAGTGCCTATCCTAGCTGTGAGGACAGCAACTGATGTGTAATGTACTGTTAGGCAGACATAGTAGTACGGCAGATGATGTGACGTAGTTCTCCGTTGACGAATGTGGTGTCTCATTGTAGGCTAAAGCAATACATGTATGCTTAGTGAGTGGTACTGATGGTGAATCCATCACCAATATGAACTGTAGTACTACCTGAAGCTGTAGGCCTAAACAGCACAGTATGGTGTGTGTTCACATTGCTTGGAAACACTGTCATGTGTGTTTCCTGTAGTCTCCACAGAGGACTGAATGCAGGCATAAGGGTGTGTAAGTAGTAGCACACAGTACCGTATGGTACACAGGTAATGCTCATCTGTGTTGGCATACAGTGGTGCGTTGTATGTTTGCCTGATGTGTGTGTGATTATGCCTGTACAATGGCTGCAATCATATGTGTGTTACAGAGTAAACGTGTGTATCCAGCAACATATATAGTCTGTTACAGCAGTATGCCACCTATAGTAACAACTGGACACATCTGTTAGGCAGGGCTATGGCATCAATGACTAGGGTGGTTGATTGGTGCTACTGTACCTGTACTTTACATCCATTGCAATGGATGACATCTCTGTTCATGCATCGGTGTGATATACACCCCTGTCTTGAGGTTGTGCAATGTGTCACAAACAGTGTGTCGGGTACTGTTGTATAGTGGTGTGATATATAGAGTCTGCCAGGCAGTGTTAGTTAGTTGTGGCCTGAGAACCAATAAGTGGTATTGAACGTATGTAACCTCTGACAGACAATAGGATGGTATATATGTCAGTAAAGTGATATCTGTGGGTAAAGGTGTAAAGTGTGCCACAGGACACTCTCACACATATTGTTCATATCTTTTTCATCCAGATGACCCACCAACGCAACCCAGCGTACACAGCAGATGAGGAAGAGGTGATACTCTACAGCCTATTGCAGTGGTACACAATGCTCTTCTCCAGACGCAGCCAGCACCAGCAGGAGTGGACTGCACTGTGGCAGAAACTTGTTCATCAGGTAAATGACATAGGCATGCATAACCGGACATATGAGCAGGTACGCCATCACTGCAGTGATTTAATTAGACACGTCCGGCGGCGTGCGTCTGATATCCAAAGACAGCAGCTTGCCACAGGTGGAGGGGTGGCCATTCATCCCTCCCTCACCAGAGCGGAGGAGCTGCTCCTAAGCATGGTGGCTCCTGGACAACAGCTACATCAACCACTGACATGTGTTGTAATGGTGGCCGGAGCCACCCAGCACATCCACCTGGAGCAAGCAGGTAACATGCCCTATCTGTAGACTACAGTTAACTGTATTGTTAGATTATGTGTACGTGAGATGTGTACTGTGTGTTTAGCAGTTCCGCTGCCTAGTGTTGTGCAATACGGATAGTTTGAATAATATCCCTACACCTGCGACTGTTGACTGTTGTTATACTGCAGTTTAGCATACCCACTGTAGCAATGCCACAGTTGTGGCCACTGATGAACCCTCTCATATTCTCGTAGGTCCCTCTGGTGTGATGGCAGGGCAGCCGATCCATGCTGGTGAGTGTGTTATACCTGCAATGTTGGTAATGAAATATGCATGTCATAGGTGAGGTGTAGGCCATGTACACGTAACACACCTACGCATAATGCATGCCGTGCATGTTTGCTGTGAGACTTTGCACAGCTCAGTAATGTCAGTAGCTGCCTCAATGACATGCAATACACAGAACATGACACACAGTTTTGGCAACCCCATACTGCACATTGGATAGGCATAGTTGCAACACCTGTACACAACATAACACATTCATCACATGCAGTACACAAAGTTATGCTACATATGGCATAACCACACACCCGCTGTAAGGTCACACTCCAGTATCCCACATGTCATCCACACACACATGACGTACCTCAGGGGTAGAGGCCTATCATGGGGCTGTGCAACACTCTTTAACACATAACGCAGTCATGTTAGGCAATGCTCCCTACTGGGCACCTCATACACCCATGTACAAAGTGGCTGTGTAATAGTGACCATATCCACGGCACTGCAGTTCAGGTACAGCATGCTAGACAGTGATCTGTCACACAGTAGTAGCCGTGAGTGACCACAAGATGCATGATGATGATGATGGCACATGGTACTACACCCCATCTTGTTACAGTGATTACAGTACTACACATAGCAGTCTTTGCTGTGCACCTCATTGTTCTGTGTGTGCAAACATATGCACCTATACACACCATGCATAGCATGTTGTGTGTCTGCTTACATATGCTAGTATACACATTTTGCACATCAGTCGCCATCTGTACAAAAAGTCACATATATGTCCTGGAATGCTATTGAGTGTATAGGTCACATGACACACATTGGGTATGTGTGGTGTTTAATGTTGCAGTTGTGTAGCATGCCATGTCATGGCTGGCACTGACATATCTGCAATATGTCCCACACTCACCATAACCACTGTACAATGTCCATGTCGAGCATTGGGATTCCTTCACGTCTACATGCACCACTCATCCCATGTCTGTACATTGCATGCATTTGCTACACCTGTGCCCACTGTTCTGTGCTATGGACACAGACACTGTCATCAGACATGACAATCTATGTGTCACACAGATAACACATGCAGCCATGGTATGGTATGTATACCATTGAGTGATGGTGCACATGACATTGCTGAGCAGATAATACTTGCACAGCAATGTTGTGTCCATGTACACATTGTGTTCCAGGGTGTACTCAATCACTGAACAACTACACACATGCATCAAAGCCATGTATAATGTCATTAGATAGGGCTGTCTACACTTGCACTGCATGGTGTCACGTGTGTGGTGACTGTTTGCCTTGTGATACTGTCACCCACCATCACCCACTACTGTGTATGTGTTGGATTGCTGGTGTGTGTGTGTGTGTGTGTGTGTGTGTGTGTGTGTGTGTGTATGTGCTGTGGTGAGCAGTGTATTTCTGTGCATGTGTCCATGTGTGCATGTGTGCATGAGTTCATGTGTGCATGTGTGCATGTGTTCATGTGTGCATGTGTGCATGCGTTCATGTGTGCATGTGCGCTTGTGTGCATGTGTGCATGTGTTCATGTGTACATGTGTACATGTGTGGTAACATCACATACAGATTGTAAAGTGTGTTCCCTGTCTTCCTTCCACAGGTGCTGAGTTAGGGGTGGCTGAATGCAGCAGGGAACCTGATGTCACCGCCACTAATAGTGGAGATGATGAGACATGTATTGTGGCACAGGAAGGTCTGACAGGGTCTGTCGTTGGTCCAGCAATCGACAGTACACAGTAGTCAACCCCATCTATGTGCACACTCATACTGCTAATACATCCCTCGTCACCAATGGCCTTAGCTGAAGGACAGCATACAGTTGGCATTGACCAGGAGAGTGTGGTACCTATGGCACGTGCATCCCCTCACAGCAGTCATAGCCAGATTACTGGAATGGCACCACATAGGCGGATGTCCAGGGGTTGTCAGGGCAGCACCACTGGTCATATTTCCCCTGGCAGACATGGCCCCAGAGGTATTACAACCTCCAGTATGTTCCGGGCTGTAATGCAGGCACAGGCACGTATGGAATGGTACACTCAACAGGGACTAAGGGTGCAGAGGGCCCATTACACTGCTATCAATGACAGCATCTGTAACCTTGCCGATGCCATCTGGAATTACACCGAGGTCATTGATAGCCGTTGGAGGGAGACATCAGATGTCCTACACGATGTGTTAGCCATGAGCCAGGACCGTGTGGGACGGATGAGAAGCCAACGTGGACACATGCCAGCAACAGCATCAGCTGGCAGTCGTCATGGATGGACCACGGATCACAGCCGCTCGCGTAGTGGCAGTACCAGCCCTAGCAATGCTGGGGCTGGTCTGTCCATTGACCGTCCTAGTAGACCACGTGCATGTGGCACTGACCAATCCCAGCAGGGACATGGGTCCAGTCATCATACCTCTGCCTCTGATGATAGCACCCAGTCAGGGTTGGTACCCGATACTGCCCGTAGCACCCCTGCTAGGCACAGGTACCATGTCCATGGCCGGAGACAGTGATCTGTACAGCCTAGCAGGTATAGTCTGTGGCTGTCCCACAACCTCCCGTATATGGCAGCCACATGGTGGAGTTGCGTGCATGCAAACACACACACATTTACCATACAACTAGGGCTCACACATACACACACACATTACAACAACATTGGCCCATGCAGTACTGTTGTCCCTCACACACACACACACACACACACACACACACACACACACACACACACAGACATGCTGATTGGATGGGTCAATGTCGGGCTCTGGCAAACCTACAACACACCCTGTGCATATGATGACACCTGTGCCACCTCCTGTCATCTGTAACAGTGATGCAGGAACAGGCTAACATGGTTCTGACAGGGTGACATTATAGCAGTGTAGCAAAAGTAGCAAGTTGACAACAGGAAAGTGTAATGATATCCTTGTAGGTATACCTGAGCCGACATTATGCATCACAGCTGTGATAGTCATTGTAGCATTGTTTACACCATTGTTAGGCCTGAGTATGTATTGTCCACCCATGTGCCACTTGGCTGAAGTGTACAGTGTTGCCAGCATGTGTTAGTGAGTGGACAGTACGTGTGTGATGTGTGCATTACAAATTAGCAGGTGTACATCTGTGAACATGGTGTGTGTGCACTGTCTGCATGTACGTGCATAGTGGACACATGGGATGTGCGACATACCCTGTTCTACACATTGTTAACATCTCAAGGTATCTTTCAATGGCCAGTATGCATTCTGCTACAGATATGTATTAACATGGATACACATGTGTGTATGACATGGGTTGGCACTATGCTGTGGGTGATACTGTTGATATCTGTCAATGATCTGCAGTCTGGTAGTATACACCATCTCAACAGCATGACTATAACCAATCATTAGATGATGTCCTGACAAATGACTCACAGTTGTAGGGAACTCAGTAACAGTTGGATCCTTCCAGTACTATACAATAACAGTAACCAGTGGTATTGACCACCACACGTTCCTAGGACCACACCTGTGTGGCATATAGCCCTCTTAGGTGCATGCAAACACACTAGGGATATGTCCATCCACATCTAGAAATGCATGCATTGGCCTACACTGCATTCCCTGGATGGGACGCATATCCTACACAAGGGTATCATACAGACAGATACCTGTCCAATACATGCTGTATAGCAGTAAGCCATCTATGGCATATTCATCCATATTTACTATACATACTATCCCGACAGTACCACATAGGTGGTAGCCCTCAACATGTATGTTGGGTACCAATGTGTACAGACAGACACGTGTTATGACATCTGTCCCTTGGTATGCACATATCCATAGGTATTGTGGTGTCCCTCTGTGTTTCACATAACACATTAGGGGCCTGCATGCATATACACAGGGCTGGTGTACACCTCTAATGACTGTCCATTATTGCCAGTTGTTGTTGTGTATGAACATGTCTGACATATACCCTGGCAATTACCCTCACTCACAGTACTCTATAGTACGTGTCATGGGTGTGTGTGGCAGAGATGTCCTTGGCCATGGATCACTACATTGGCAGGGCTTGACACAGACATACATATGTGACCTATGATTTGTGAAGCAGCGGCACAATCTGTCGAAGGTTACAAATGTATTCATGTCGTATGCAGGCTTCACACCTATGTACTGATTGAGGTCACATGTACACATATTTATTTGACACGCAGATACCCGATGTGTGCGATGCACATACTGTTTGAAACATATGTCATACCGTAGTTAAAGCAAAACCCACACTACATTGACCACCTGTGGCACATACACACACACTCAGCATTTGCAGGACTCAAACCCCTACCTAACTATGTTATGATGCTAGAGAGATACGCATTAACATGGTGTGCTATATGCATCACTGGGTGGTTTATGTTCTCATTGAATATTTGTAGGATGCTGACATCATCAGCCTTTCCAAAGAGGGATGTACCTCTTTTAGTGTGTTTTCCCAGTCTCCAAAAAGGCTACATCTCTCAGAGGAAACCACACACATACACCCCCCCATACACACACTTGGCATTTGCAGGACTCAAACCCCTACCTAACTATGTTATGATGCTAGAGAAATATGCATTAACAAGGCACGCTCCATGCATTACTGGGTGGTTTATGTTCTCCTTGAATATTTGTAGGATGCTGACATCATCAGCCTTTCCAAAGAGGGATGTACCTCTTTTAATGTGTTTTCCCCATCTCCAAAAAGGCTACACCTCTCCAAAGAGAGCGCACACATACACACACCTCACCCCCACACACCTGGCATTTGCAGGACTCAAGCCCCTACCTAACTATGTTATGATACTAGAGAGATACGCATTAACACGATGCACTATATGCTTTACTGGGTGATTTCTGTTCTCCTGGTATATTTGTAGGATGATGACATCATCAGACTGGACATGGTAATGTGTGTACACATTTTTCTGCAATCCCAGGAATGATCCATGTAGGTCGGCAGGTATCAACAGCTTGTACAGGACCCCATGAGTCTCACCTTGTGTGATCTATCTCTGGACACATTGACATCCCTTCATATGTCAACACATATCTATGCACAGATTGTTGGTTTTGTGGATACGACATGTGCCTGTGATGTTGATGAAGAGCTGTTCAAAGTCTATGTGAGACATGTGTAGCTCTGTTCCATGATGTATGTCCTGGGTGGCTGCCTTGCAGATGGTGCAGCATGCTTAGGAGCCATGATCTGCATATGAACATACCACAGTTGGTAGGGTTGTGTGTTTGTCGGTTTTCAATAGCTCTGTTTATCACATCTGCCATGATGCACTCCATGGCCTTGCAGATCAGACTTTATAGGCTTACTGGACTATACTTCCCATGGAGTGTTGTGCACCCACACATGTGGGGAGTGCCATATGTTGCTGTAACACATTCAACGGTTCCAGGTCCTGTGGAGTGGGTGAGGCTCAACAGACTGTTCAGGTGCAGGGTCTGTTTGTTCTGTAGTGCATGCATGACACATATTGGGAAACAATGTAATCCAACTGCTGCCATGCTTCTGGCTTAGGGGGAAGCTGTTCAGCCATTCTACACGTGATATCTCCTGGTATGATGTCAGGGACTATCGTCTGTGGGAGGTGGGTATGTATACATGGGCCTGTCTGATAGGATGACGGCAATGTCAGTAAGGTACAGTTGTCCCTGACTCAGCACATATATGCGTGTACATTACTATTTATTACATAGCTGAAGGACATGCCATGATTCTCAGTCTGGACTCCTTCTCAGCTACTCTTTACAAAACACCAACAAACCTGAGCACTAATCCCAGTTATACTCTTTTACACACTTAACACCCTACTGATCCTTTGTGATCAGGCTACAGAGTATGTCATCATAATGCACTGGCATGTCCAGGGGTCGGTTTCATGTGTACTCTCCAGTACAGCTAGTGAATATTGTGGTTATGACACAATGTCACATCTGCCTCATGTACACAGACAACCCTCTCCTCCTCACATCACACTCACATATATGTGGGAGATGTAACAATATTGACATACAGGACGCTGAGCTCTCTTGACCCATGACTGGCATAGTCTATCAGGTGGTGAGGGTGACCACACACACCACATATCAGTCTCACATAGACCGATAGTGCCAGCACACAAACCACATTATCACACATACACATATTTGGAGGCTTTACATACACTCTGCCTAAGCAGCAGAGACCTGCAAAGCAGACACACATACAACCGCTACCCCACTACAATGCCCATATGTCACACAATTCACAATGTCAGTGTGCCACACAGTCACTGCCCTTTGGGCTAAACAACACACCTGCTACACTTGTTATAGGTGACACTTAATGTCAAACACACTGTCGTCCCACTCACCAGGCCAAACAAGGGAATAGTCACTTTGAGCTGTCTCTCAGGTGCCAGGATCCGCCACATAACACATGCACTCAGGTCACTTCAAAGCAAGTCCAGGACTGGCTCCATCATTGTCCATGCTGGTGCGTACAACCTCAGACGTTCCTCCCTGGACCACATGACATGAAACATAGAGGAACTTTTGCTCATGTAGCCCAGCCCAGTATTACCCTGACCTTGTCTAGCATCTTACACTCACCAAGTATGATGTCACAGTATACCATCACACTGATCACGTTTAACAGTTGGCTAACATATTGGTGTTATTCAAAGGGGATACAGTGTCTGTCACCCTGGGGTGACATGCTCAACATGCCACGTAGCTTCCCTATGGACAGCTTGCACCTGTCACCCTTGGACTTTTGAATACTGGCTAGGGCACTTGCTGCCACCATACTGCCTTATTTAAGCAGGGCTCAAAGGACAGAACCACCTCCATAGACATTACAGAGTACACGACACTGAGGGCAATGCTGCTCAACACCAGATGTATTACCCTCAAATTGCGCCCACTCAGGAATCTCCTCAGTATGGAGGATAGCAATATCTGTGCACTAACAGACACATGGTTCAGGCTCCCACATGCACACCAGCACTACCAGGTTGTATTTTGTACCATGCTTTCTGACCACATAACTCGGAATGGCCAACACAAATAGGGGGTGTAGCCATATACATCACAGATACACATACATCCGGGTTGGTAGCACTGCACAAAACATCACAGACCATACATATGCACCTAACATTGTGCAAATCGGCCTTTTGGTTTGTTGCCTGCTACAGACCACACCCCCCGACTCAGCAACCCCACTCAGCTTTCCTGGGAACATTGGACAATATGAAGGTCTCCCCAGACACCATTATATTGGGTGATGTCAAATACCCACACATTGACTGTGGATAGTACTCAGGCCACAACACCCTTGACCAACAGTTGCTACTATTTCTAAACTCATATGCTATGGCACAACTGGTCACCACACCCACAAGAGGGGGCAACATATCAGACATGATCATCACCGACATGCGGACTCTATGTTCTACACCTGCGATGTACCCCTCATTGGTAAGGGCAGAACATTCTTTATCTCACTGGACATCCAAATCCCGTCCCCACACCCATCCTGGGTAATGTTGGTGAACTTCCCAAAGGAAAACGTAACACTCCTCCAAACCACGGTGGTGTCCTTCAGAGACCCTGGGTCAGTAATAAGTATGGCTCCGACTGCTGAATCCTTTACATACACATTCTATGGACACCTAGTGGACCACATGGATTGTTACATCCAAAATAACACCTGGACTCATTCCTCCAGTGGCAGTGGACCTGTCTGGTAGACCCCAGCCATTCATACGCTTTACAACAAATGGAGGAAGCTACTACATGATAGAGCACAATCCCAGACAGGGAAGGCATCTGTGATCTGTACTAGTAGACAGCTACAATCACTCGGGTAATTATGTCAGGCACGCTTCTAATGGACAATTGCACCAGACATGTTGGACACTCACAAGGCCTTCTTCAGTTAATTCAGGTACCTGGCTGGACACTCACTGATATGCTGTGTGTTACTGCATACTGACTAAACATACCCTGAACCCACTGACATTGCCATCATCCTGGCAAACAGGTTCTGTTCAGATGTGTCTCCCCCATCCCCCCTAAGGTGGTACTGTCCATACCAACAGAGTGTAACCTCCCAGACATCATGAGTAAACAGGTGAGTGCTGCCCTCCCCACAGCGGACAACACAGCATCAATGGGACCAGACGGTGTTCCGGCCTGTGTCGTGCACAGCCTTCATGACAGACATAACACTCACATTACGTCACTGTTTGACATAAGAGTTACTGCAGGATATGTACCCATGGAATGGCGTACAGCGATAGTGGTCCCACTCCACTGAATACTGCCACAACAGACCATAGGCAATATCGGCCTAAAAGGCTAATTAGCCTGTTCTGCAAAGCTATGGGGTGTATTGTAATGGGACTCATGCACATAGACATGGGAAACCTACAGACACTGGGTCCTACACATTACAGCATTGTTGTGGGCAGATCTTGCCTATTGGACCTGTTCATATTCTTTCAACAGTTACCAGGTCCATCAGTGTTGGGATGGTTGTCCACACGGCCGGCCTGGACCTTGCACAACCCTTCAACACAATACCCCACTCGGCCATTATGCATAGGCTCACCAGCATCAATATTGACACATATCTGACACGATGGATTGCTACCTGGATCAGGGATAGCACCCACATGCTCAGTGTTGCAGGTGCCATGTCTGACTATACACCAATTACACATGGCATCCCACAAGGCTCAGTCCTGGGACCTCTCTTGTTCGGTATATATTTGTGTGATGTACAGGCTATCACAGGAGGGATATGGCTGCCCATGTTTGCAGATGACTGCAAACTGGGTGCCATAATCAGCTCTCCTGCTAGCACATGCATACTCATACAGGGTCTCACAGAGATAGGTTGACTGGTGCCTGAGCCATGGCCCACGGCTACATGCCATTAGTTGCATAGTCAACCCCTTTGAGGATGACAAGATGCCCACACATTACCACATAGGTTGTAATCCATTACATACAGTAGTGGTTGTTACGGGTTTGGGGACATGACCTGTTCGTACTCTCACCTTTGACAGTCCTATTGCCATAGTGGTTAGACAGTACGTCTACATAGCCCACCATATCCCACATGGTTTCACATGTTGATCATGTGTAGTCATTGTGCCCCTATACTCTTCACGACCATGCTTGGTTACTATGCCACATTTGGGATGTACCTTACCTGACACCTGCAGCAACTGTAATGGCCACAAATGTTACTCATCGAGCAGATGTAGGGACTCACACAGATGCCCTGCACAGTTCCGATACAGTAACTCCAGCTCTACTCAGTCACTTACCACCTACACGGATGTGTTGTGTGCCTGTAGTTGCAGGCAATATCTGACCCAGACTTACTGGACATGCTCCACCTCAGGGTATCTGACTCCCTTGGAGCTACACACTCCAGGGACATATACCTCAGCACTGATGTTAAAAGGACATGCTGAGAGGACAGATTATTATCAGAAAGCCTCCACTCACTCCGGAGTGTAGTCCCGGTTTTGCATAGGCAGAGCCACCCACTGACCACCTACGGGTGACATCTTGACATGTGGATGGGTGATCACATGTTTACCCATGGGATATCTTCTGGGTCCCTGCTAGACAGCAGCACAATACACTGAACGTGAATGGGCTATCTTGTGTGACCTACTATTCAGAGGCACAGTGCTCTGATTTGACTGGGTTGCAGAAGCCAAAGACACTCTGGCTATGCTTGTACATGCCCTAGGGCAGATAGCCTAGTATCAACCTCTGAACCTATGATAATTTTCATGATGCACAATGCATATTGCTGATACTGTTTGCAGGTTTTTATCATCTTTGCTTTCACACTTTCTATGAACCGCTTAGGTATCTGTAGAACATATTTGCTTATGGCAGGGTTCCACTATATTATATGCATGTCTGTTGTCATATAAGTGTGTGCACAGGGCAGATTGCTGGGTAGTGACAGGTTCCTGGGTTAACACATGCAACTGCCTGCTATGTGTGGCCCAATGCTGTACTCCAACATGGCATAAGTGTGTGAGCATGCCCAGTTCAGACTGTCAGTGTTCTGTTGCCTGACATTTGTCTCATGTATTCAAGTGTGTGAGCATGCCCAGTGTGACCTTTCAGTATGTTGCTATCTGAGGTCCACTACATTTGTTGATGTATGTCTACATTTCCAGTATTAACATTTGTACTGTGTGTGTTGGAAGTCAGGTTCTATTCTTACTGCAGGACTCACCTTTGTGTCATAACTCGACAGGGATTATGCTGTGCCTGCAGGGTTTAAGTGAAATACTTTGCATAGACTTATCGACAATTCTTCATACAGGCTAACCACTGCAATACTATCAAGGTTTAGTGGTTCAGTACTATGACTATAGTGCACAGTATCCTGGGTTCTAGGCCCATTGCCGCTTATATTTTCATACTGAGCAGACCAGACTGCTTAGGGGCCAGTAGAGCAAATATGAGCATGTTGGCTTTTGTTCAGCTATGCCCAACGTAGAAAAGGCTTGTCCAACATTGCTCAATGTTAACCAACATTACAGAACATTACCCAATATTGCTCAACATTGACCACAGTTGTGCTAGTGTTAGTGTGTGCAATTGCTTTACATATACTAAATGGTGGTGAAAGCTGTTTAGCACTGCTTTATATTGCTTAACACATGGCAATCATGCCTCAGGTGGTGCTGCAGGGCTGCCTATGTTGGATGCACGTACTGCACTCCCTATGCATGTTTGGAAACAGGTAGTGTCAAGTTAGGCATCCCTTTTACTATTTATGTGAGTCAGAGAGAGGTATCATTTCCAGTGTTCCTACTGAGCCAGTGTATGTGCTATGCGTTGCCTCTTTGCCAAGGCCAAAGCATACTGGGCATGCCTCCTTCTACCTACTGGGGCACGCTCAGGTTGTTCCTCCTCCGAGTCATGCTCTGCCTATGATGGCCTTGGCAATGGTGGGGGGCTGTTTGGCCCAGGCCTATGCTGGTACTGCTGCAGCTGTTTTCGCAGGATGATATTATGTAGCATAGCACAAACCATGACAATTTGGGTACATGTAGTTGGTGAGTACTGCAGGGCTCCACCAGATGCGTCCAGGCACCGGAACCGTGACTTGAGCAGCCCAAACACATGCTCGATTACATTTCATGTTTGTGTGTGTGCCTCATTATGGCATTCCTGTTCAGGTGTGTGTGCGTTTCTGATGGATGTCATCAGCCACGGCTCCAATGCATAGCCAGCAAATGTCTGGTACAGCTGCGTCAGATGCCAGATATGGGAATCATGGTAGCTTCCAGGGCAGCCAGCACACACATTCAGTATTATGCCCTGGCCATCACACACAACCTGGCAGTTGATGGAGGGGAAGCCCTTGCAGTTGAAGTAGACCCTACCCCACTCACTGGCTGGTGCTTTGATGCATATGTGCGTGCAGTCTATTGCATCCACTACCTCAGGGTATTCCACTATTTGCTGGAAGAGACGCATATTGCTAGCCAATACCTCACAGGAATTGGGGAAATATACATGATCACCGACATGTGCTGACATGGCATCTAGGAACTGGTGCAGTACCCTGGATGCTGATGCCTGTGATATCCCCAACATATCACCAGTTGGTCTCTGGAAGGTACCTGTTGCTAATATTCTTAGGCCAACACATACCTTAGTTTCCACTGGGATGGGTTCCCCTCTGTTGGTTCTGTGTGTGAGGCGTGGCCTGCACAGCTCAACAATATACTGCAAGAGGTCTCTGTCCTCTCTATAGCGCTCCACTATTTCTAGCTCATGTAGCCCCTGATAGGTAACCCTGGGCCTGTACACTCTTCTCCATCTCCTCACTGTGGGTTGTCCAGCAGCATTTGCATTATCACCACCCTCAGCATGTTGCATATGTCGCCTTATAACAGCAATGGCAGCCCCTAACATTTTTTGTCTCAGTGAAGCTTTTTCAGTTTTCACTTCTATTAGCTTACTGCAGTGTTGCAGTGTCTCTTGAGAGAAACATAATGGACTGTTGTTTGCAGAGTTTTAAGTGCTGGGATGGGCTGGGCTAGTGTTCTGCCTGAGTAATTGCCTGATTCTGATTGTTTTCACCAGCTAGCTCTGCTAGTACTCCCTGGTAACTTCCACTATTTGGTGTGCTTCCTTTTTCCTTTCTGTTTCCTCAGGGGGGGATGCACAGCAGCAAACACGCGTGACCACATGCTTATATGGACTAAAACCTGGTTATTCTTGTTAAAACGCACGCACACCGGCGCAAACGCGCTTACAACTGTTTACACAGCCTTACATATGCTTACTCATGGCTACACGCATGCACACACGCTTACACACACACACACTGTCTTACTCGGGTTTACTGGTGCGCACCCGCGTGCATGCTCGCTCAGCAAGAAACATTGGTGTTATCCACGGCATACACCTTCCATTTCTTGACTTTACCTGGCCTACCTGTTGACACACCTCTTTCACTATTATGTAAATGTAAGCTGACACATGTCACTCTGCTCTAATGAGCTTCACTCCTTTCATACATACCCCCCTCGTGATGTCACCTATATTCTACTCTGTTACTCCCCTTATCCTACTCCTACACTCCACTGACTGTGCTCATTTGCTATGTAAACTTGCGATTCACTATCCTAACTCTCATTTGCATAGGATTGCCTACTAATGCTTAGTTACATCTCTTAGACTGAGCTTCCCCCCTTAGCAACCTCTACTCAGTGGCCATGTTGTCTTCTGCCTGCCATTCCCTTGCATTGTAAATTCTTTTTAGCTATAAAATCCACATTTGTGGATCTTAATTATTAATTTTCTGCTTTTTAGGGCGCTGCGCTACGGTTAAACCCCGGAGATCGGGATAAAAAAAAAGTTATTTTATTTTTAATTTGCATCCCTTCCCGTTGCCAATGGCCATATTTTTGGCCATTGGCATGCTTCCTCCTGTACATGCATGTTTTATTTCCAGCTGACACGAATCTATTTTGCTATTTGCAGAACCATACTCAGTTATCAACTGAGTACATTTATGCAAGTAACACTACTCCTACTTGGACAGGTTCGGGTTTCCTGGATTGCAAATTTACCTCATTTGTATAGCTTTCACCTGCAATTGAGGTAATTTGTATATCCCAGCCCTGTCCGTGTAGGACTAGTTTAGAGAGCTCAGTTGCATGCCCCTACCGGCTGTTCCTGGATCGCTCGGCGGACATGTTGGCTGCATGGAGTCTTACTCTACTCTAAGACTCCATGCAAGCCTTCATGAATCCGGCCCTATGAATATTAACAGTGATACATTTATCCATCCAATAACTGGTAAAGTTTATAAGTTTCATCTATCAGCCACATGTGCTAGTAACAATGTGATGTATTTAGCAACTTGTCTTGCATGTTCTTCCTTCTATGTGGGAAAAACAACCAGAAAGCTGAAAGAACGGATCACTGAGCATAAATCTGAGATTAGAAGAACAAACGACAAAAATGCTTTATATAAACATATAAATATGCATGGTCCTGAATTTAAATTTAAGTTCAGAGTTATAGATATTTTGTATATAACCTTGAGAGGTGGGGATACTAATAATCTATTGGAGAGCAAGGAATATGAATGGATATTAAGATTAGCGGCTGACCATCCACCTGGTTTAAATTCTGCTATCACACTGAAACCTATCCTTGTTAAGTTACAACGAACTAAGTTATGCTACTAAAGAGTAAAAATACAAAAAAATCATTGTCCATATGTTCATCTGTTAGTTGTATATGTAGTTAAAAGTTTTTTTAAGATGTGAAGATTTTTGTATATTTTTATCTTTTATTTTTATTATTTTCAATTATATATTTTGTATGTCATCACATTACTTTGGGCTGTATGTCATGTGATTTTTATGACTCCTATTTAAACCTGTTTGGTTTTTGAATTTTTGTATTAGTATCGAAAAAGGGTAGTAACCCGAAAGCTTTGCTGTTGTTCATAAAGGTGTTTTTCCAACTATTGTGGTCTTATCCTGAGCAGACTGCCAGATAGACTAAACCTATTGTGGCAAAATTACCATTGACAAACCTAATTTTGCTGTTAAGCCCATTGTCAAGAGTGATTTCTTTCTGCTTGTTGATGTGGGTGCATGATTTAAAAAACTCACATGGAGTGGTGCCTTTACTATATCCAGATCCATTTAAAGTATGGGTACCCTAACTCTCAAAAATTTGCTTTGTGCTGGCTTGTACACAAATGTTGGTTGAGAACCCAAAACATGTACCAGGATGGTGTTAGAACTAATAACATAGGGCCTACCTCATTATATTCTATGATCAGTGCCCTTTTATAATCATGCTTCTTATCTCCAGTGGAGTGCTTCTCAGCTACCATGTTTATCTTTCTAGATGTAGATCTAGTTCTAGTAGGAGTTTGTGTTTGTTCCCCCATTCATGTAATATAAATCTGGAATACTGGAAAAAACTACCCAGAGACTCCATAGATGGAAAATGGGGTGACCTTATAGAATTTAAAGAATTAAAATGGCAATTATGATTAAACTGATCCACCTGGCTTGAACAACATGACGTCAATTCGCTCAGTATTAAAAATTAAAATGAACTATTAAAAACACCTAGTATTGCAGTAGTTAGACATTTATTAGCAAATTATTCAGATACATTTTAAATGTTTTTAATAGTGTAATGTTTCGATTTTGCATTATTATATATGATTCATTATTTTTTTATGATGCACATATGTTGTACATCATTTTAAGGACATGGCACAGTATGGATTTGTAACATTCTCTTGAAAGAGGTGCAGGTCTTTAAAGTTTGGTTTCTTTTCTTACATTAACCCCTATACAAGGCAACAGCAGTGCACTACCACTTGATGTTACGACATGCTTATGGGCAAACTTTGTTTTTGTTCACTTGCTTCTACTATTGTTCACTTGTTTTTGTACTTATTATACTGTCTCTTTAAGGAGGCCTGTATGTAAGAAAGTGATGTATGCAGTCTTTTTAGATTCCAATGAAGTTCCTGTTAGGAATGAAAGTGCTTAATCCTGAAAACCCTGAATAAATCATTTGGATTTTCCTGCTTGTTTTACTTTTTTTTTTTTTTTTTTTTTTTTATATACACTTGGTGGATTTATCTGCGATCATGTTGGTCTCCCTCAGAGGATGACATCATTTTGTATTTGATTTTAAGGAGACCAGTTGTTTCCAGTCTTTTTTTTTTTTTTTTCAGTGTTTCAGCACTCAGCATTCTGACTGCTGATATTTCAATAGGGAGCCAACATACAGCACGTTATGAAAATATATGTCCAGGAAAGATACCACTAAACAAAAAAGAAAGTGAAAGATAAAAAATGGATCAAAGATATGTAATTCATATAGAAAATTAGCTTAATTAAGAAGTATAAATTACTCTGTAGTTCAGACAATATTATCATGTAAATGGATCAGTTCTTCCATCAAGATATTTCTAATTGTACTTGTTGAAATACTGTAATATAATCGACAGATGATTTCTAGTTCAAAAACATAAAAGTCAGAAGTATGGATATCACTGTCTTTAACCAACAACATTTTCTAGTGGTCATCTGATGAAGGTTATTAATTATTCCAAAAAGCGAAAATGTTATATTCTGAGATCACGGCAACTGATCTGGTGCCCATGCAATATTATCTAAGACTTTATTCTGTAATGCCTGAGCTAAAGGACAAAACCATGTAGGATGTAAATAATCAACACCTCCTTGTTAACAGTTTCATAATTTAGCAAGCTGATTTGTACCTTTAATAACAGTGCTAGAGGGTGTAAGGTGCCAGTGTAGTGAAAGATTTTTAAAGATGTATCTAGCAAGATCAGGCCATCTATCATGATAAGTAGAAGGGAGACAACAGAACCCCTCCCTATTAGTAAGTTAGCTGGTAATTGCTTATAACAATGAGAAAGAATATTGCATATATTAACAAACCATTATTTTGCATTTGCAAATAGTCCTGTGTTCAAAACAAGTGAGAAGCACTGTCTGTTATGTCTTTCTGAAGATATTTCTATTGCTTCTGAAATACACTGTTTTGCAGAAATTATTGAATGCTTTGTAAATGCAATCCCTGTCTTTTAAGAAGTAGAAGCTCAGATAAACAGGGGTGCTTTTTCTAGCACTGAACCTTGCTTGATGCTGCACTTGGCAAAGTGTACAGCTTCATACATCACTGAGACCTGCCTGGTACAGACAATAATTAAGTGTATAGTCATATAGCACTGAATTGTGGTTTATGTCTGAACAGTGGCAGAACACTTGCAATGTGTATATAGAACTGCATTGCACTGGTTGCTATTTGAACAGTAGTAAGAATCAGTAGTAAAGAGTGTGGGACACCTAAGCAAGAGGAAATTATTCTTTAGTTGTTAATTGTTAATGTTAAAGAGCTAATATACCTACACGAATATCTATTCTGTGTACATTTGGAGGCTCGCGCCAGTAATAAAGGTGAGCCTTTATGGCAGTTAAAAGATAGCCTGGAAAAACATAAGTTCTTTGTTGGTATTATGTTAAAAGACTGACAACAAAAAGCTGTATGTGATAAAATTGCTTTACGGAAACACTACTAGCATTTTCTGACACTAACTTTGATACAATGTGGTGTTTAGGAAGGTAAGTAAAGGATAAGTCTGCTGAGGGTCAGCAGTACAAGTTTATCAAAGAATGCAGTATGGCTAACAGGTTTCTATCAGAAGACCGAAGACGCATTTTGTTAAATGCGTCTTGGTCGAATTTCAAATGTCGAAAATGCAAAATGACGAAGCGGCATATAAGCGAATTCTTTCCCTGGGAAAGAAGTCGCTTGGCCGCTTCCGTCACTTTGCCATTTTTAGCACTGTAGTGCGATCTTGGAGTTGGTATATTTAAGTAGGGGGGGTGTGGGGGACACAACCCCCCATGTCGGGGGGGGGTTGTGGGGCAAAGCCCCACACTTTATGTAATGTTTGAATGTGTTTTTTTTTTTTTGGGGAACAGCGATTTTTTTTTCCTGGGGAAAAAAAATCGCTGTTCTGGTAGTTCGATGTGTTGTGAATTCGAACTTTTGAGTTCGATATAACAATGTACGATCATTTGTTGTTATAATACAGACCCTGGCTAACTAGGTTTGGCCCAGCTGAGCAGAACTTAGCTGCAGGATGTCTCTGAAAGGCAGGAGCAAATGAATGGTTTTGCAATCCAGTGTTGTAAATATACAACATGAAGTTAAGTGGGAGGTTGTTTTTTTGTCTATTCCTGGACGTATCAAAAGCTTTTGATACTGTGTCTCACCCCCTTCTCCTTAATAAGCTAACTGACCTCAACTTCTCTATCTCTACTGTGGCCTGGTTTTCTTATTATCTTTCTGACCGACTTCAGTCTGTGAGATAGCAGTCTGCTCTGTCTCCTCCCCCTCAGTCAAAATGGGCATCCCCAGGGATCCATTCTTGGCCCATTGCTTTTCAATATCTTTACTAATCACCTCTATATTTCCTGTCTTCTATCATCCCTTGTTCAATATGCAGATGACTCTACAGTTATCACTACTGCTGATACCCCCAATGACCTCATCAATGCCACCCAGACTTCCTTCAACTCAGTAGAAACTTGGTTTGCTAACAACCAGCTTATCTTAAACCCTAAGAAAACTAACCTTTTCCTTCCCAAAAATGTTATCCATCTTAAATCAACTTTCTCTATATTATCTCTAAATAACTTTCTTATTGATGTTGAAACTAGTAGAAAACTCGTAGGGGTCATCATCGATGACCATCTCAAGTTTGACTTGCACATACATAACTGTGTAAGGAAGACTCACCAAAAACTCGGCTCATCTACAGGAATAATAAGTTTCTTACAAATAAAGCTAAGGTAACCCTCTCTCAAGCATACCTCCTACCTAACCTATTATATGCCTCACAAATTCTAACTTATCTCAGCTCTTCTCTCTTATCTAAACTTGAATCAACCTACAACAAAGAGGCTAGATTTTCAGCCCATCGAACATACAAATCTCATCATTGTCTCTCTCTTAAACACCTAAACTGGCTAGAATTCCCCCATCCGCTTCTTTTCAAGTCAACTCCAGATTATTCATACCATCTTATATCAGCCATCTTACTGTCCTAATCTATCTTCTCTCATCTCCCTATACACTCCTAATAGGCCTCTCTGCAGCACAGACCAGGATCTACTGCAAATTTGCAAACCTAATTCAAAAACTGGCTGCAACCTATATAGTTTAATCCTGCCATTTCCTGGAACTAACTGCTATTTGCAATTAGGTCTGTTATACGACCAAACCAGTTCAAAACAGCAACCAAAGGATATTTGAAAAGCCACTGGACCTGTCCTTGTACTCACACTCCATGACATTCCTTTCTTCACATTAACTGTATGGTGCCTATTCTGTATCCTGACTCCTCTTTACTCTTAGTGCTATTGAATTTGTATTATTACTTTACTGTTAGACCTGCATGATTTTTTCATTACTACTGTATGCAATATAATCTGTGAATATGATATGAGATGTTTCTGAGTTATTGTTTATTTGGTTTAGAATTTTTATATACTATTGGAGATGTTACAGAATTATTGTTCACAAGATTTGAAATGTACCTTCTATGGAGCGTTTCTCCCCGGGCCTCCACTGAAAAAGGGCTATCAGCTCAGTTGGACTAACCCGGTCAACAAACATAAAACAAAATAAATAAATAAGTGTAAGAGAAGAGGAATAGATGATGGGTGGGGGGGGGGGGTGCAGAACTTGAATTTTAAATTAGAGCTTGTAGAAGAAGAGGTGGAGCTTGATAAAGGAAATACACTGGTCAAACAAAGGGTTAACAAGGAACAAGAGAAAGTAAATCAGACATTCTGTCAATGCTTTTCCCCAGAATGGAAGGAGAATCAGCATCTGCACTGAGTGGAAAAGGTCATATCTCCATTTCTAAAAAGGGAGGGATGGAGTGAAGTAGATGTTGCCCTCTCTGGCAGACAGGGGGAGTACAGTGTTAGCCAAATTAATAGAAATTGTTTTTATTGTTTTTATTTTTGTTTTTATTGTTTCTTTTGCCATATAATTCAATACAAGTATATGAAATGACAAGCAATATAATTCATGCTATATGAAAAAATGTTCTAATGCAATTTTCTTATATTATGTGAATGACCCTTTGACTATTATCAAGGATTTAACTCATTGAGACATAGAACGAGCAAGTTTATGGCAGTGTTCAGTCAACAAAGCATTGCACGCCCAAGCTGAAATGAGTTCTTCAGTCAATTGCTGCTTGTTTGTTATGGTCTTTTTCTTTGTCTCTGAATTCAGAATAACCCACAAGTTCTCTGTTGGATTCATATATTGGCTGCTACCCAGCCATGACAACACTTTAGTACCATGGACCTCAAGGAAACTTGTCACTTGTTGACCTTTGTGACAAGGAGGGAGCACCATTGTGCATGAAGATGATGTCCCCCTGTCCTGGTAAATCCCTTCATCTTTGCCCAGTCACACAGCTGAGGGAGCAGACGTTGCCGTATGATTTTGTACTGTTCCTGCTTCATGTTTCCCTGAACAGTGTAGATCCAACCTGTTCCAATGATGCTCATAAGGCTCCACACCATCACTTGAGTAGGGTGCTTGATGTGCTGAATGATACGATTGTCCCTCATCTGCTCTCCAGATTGCCATCTGACATATTGTACTTGCTGATCTGAACACTGTATTATGCTCTCACTACTGAAAACAACCCATTCCCAATTTTTTCTGACTATTTTATTTTATTTATTTATTTATTTATTTATTTATTTAAATTTGTTGACCGGGAGTGTCCAACTGGACGTGGGTCCATTTTCAGCGGAGGCCCGGGGAGAAAAGCTCCACAGTAAAATAAACAGACAGTAGTTACATTGGATTACATAGCGATTAACAATTTAACATAGAAATTACTTGCAACATATTTACAGATGAAGAACATAGTACATCAGTAGACAACTAGAATCTTTATCTGTGAAGTACATAACAGGCATTAACAAATGTAACAATGAGAAGTTCCTGCTGTATAATAAGTACTAGGCTTATGAGCATCTGAGCTTGCTATAATCAAGGTAGTTAGTGGAGTGGAAAGAAAGGTAATAGTTGGATGGGGTGGATGATATTAGAGTGGGAGTTGCAAGGGCATAGCCAGCATGTTTTTAGGTGCACTTTTAATAAAGTTTTGAAGTTGGTGCATGATGGTACGGAGGTAATTGTGGGTGGGAGTGAGTTCCATAATTTGGCTATGGCGCAAGAGAATAGTGCTTCACCAGCAGAGTTATTGGCTTTAGTGATCTGCAAGTGATTTTTGTTGCTGGATCTTAGTGATCTGGTGGTGCGATAGGGTTGGAGTAGATTCTGGAGGGATGGGACATTTAGTGGATGGTTTACTAGCTTGTGGGCGAGTGAGAGTTGATACCACTGAAGGAGGTGAGGGAGTTCAAGCCAGCCTAGTTCAGCAAGTGAGAGACAGTGGTGACTACGGTAGGAAGCCCCTGTGGCAAATTTGTCGATTTTGTTGTAGCAGGTCTCTAGCTTGTTTAGATCACATTGCCTTAGGTTGGTATATACTGGAGAGGCATAAAGTTGGTTGGAGATAAGGTGGGAATTTGCTATTGAAATCTTTGCTGCTTTGGTGAGAAATTGTTTATTTCTGTATAATGCTCCTAGTTTTTTGTGGACTTTTTTATGGTCATGGATATGTGAATGTCAAATTTTAGTTTATTGTCTATTTCCACTCCTAGCAATTTGGTGTGTTCAGTTGGGTATATAGTGGTGTTGTCTTTTGCTGTGATGTTAAAGTGAGAGTTGTTTTGAGTATGTTTGGTGGGTTGGAAGATGAGTAGTTTAGTTTTGTTTCGGTTGAGTATTAATGGGGCATCGGATAACCATGTTTCAACAGAGGAAAAAGCTTCCTGTGTGACTTTTTGCAGTTTGGGTAGGGACTGGGCTGAGCAGATGATGGTCGAGTCATCTGCGTATTGGATGAGTGTGCCATGTTTGGTGGCAGAGGCTAGATTATTGGTGTAAACAGAGAAAAGTAGGGGTCTAAGGATGGATCCTTGGGGAACCCCTATGGAGACAGGTAGTTGGGGAGATATGTCATTCTGCCATACAACGGATTGTTGGCGGTCAGACAACTAGTTTTGAAACTCTTTTGTCAAGGGCAATCTTTTTGCTTTTATTTGGTTGGAGAATTTCTGTTTCTTCAGTGGGTCTGCAAGCTCGAAGCCCAGCATCCAGAAGTCTCCTTCAAATAGTTTTGGAACTCACTTTAACACTGTGTTCTTCTAGCATCCCCTGTAGCTGTCTACTGGATATATTGCAATTGTTGTGGCATTCTCTGATCAGATACAAATCATCCCAAGGAGTTATGGACTTTCTGCGACCGCATCTGCTATAATGTCTAGGCAACAACCCTTCACCGGTATTCAGTTTCTTCTGAATTCTGATCCAGGGACTCCTTCTTTGAAGAGAATCTCAACTTTTGCATGATTTTGTGGTGTTAAGCCAGCCAATTTACCCATTTTTAAGACTATGGAGCCACGTCATTATGATGTAATTTCTCTTTAAGTAGGCAAGTAACATAGTAATTTCATGCTAAACAGCTTTTCCTTAAATAATTGACAGGCTGAAATGATTTTGTGAATTTCTGACAAAAGCCAGACTGAAAATCACTAAAGAAACTAAGAAATTTCCATTATTTGTTGATATTTCTATTAAGTTGGCTAACACTCTACTGTCTAGAGAGTAATACAGAGACTAGCCTGTCAAGAGAGAGAGGTGCTAGTCCTGGGATAAAGACGGAGTGTGAGCTTTTACTCAGAGAGATATGCCTTCTCTTATAAAGATGAACTGAACTGTAAGTTCTACACCTGAGCTGACTTTTGATTCATTTACCTGAACTGCACTGTAATTACTCTGTAAAAAGTCACTGAAATAGTATGGAGACACTGTAAATAGCCTCCACTGCTCAAACTGATTGTAAACAAATTATAGTGAAACTGCATAGTGAGTCTCTATAGTGTTTGCTAAATAGTATGATATAGATATAGATATAAATATAGATATAGATATAGATATAGATATAGATATAGATATAGATATAGATATAGATATTGATATAGATATAGATATAGATATTGATGTAGATATAGACATAGATATAAATATCGATATAGATATAGATGCAGATATAGATATTGATATAGATGTAGATATGGATGTAGATATAGATATAGCTAGAGATAGAGATATGGATATAGATATAGATATAGATATAGATATAGATATAGATATAGATATAGATACAGAATCCTAAGCATTACAAGGCAGCTGAGGCATGAGAACATTTCCACCTTGCTGGTACCCAAAATTAGGACTTGGCTTTCTTTTCAAGGAGTGTCAGGCCAGTCAAACTAGGAGTAAATTTATGAAACCCATCCAGTTTTCTAGCTTTTCTTTTTAAAGGCCTAGAGTATATCATACAGCTTAACTTGGAGATGGAGTTTGTTCCAGAGATGGGGCTGACACCGTGTGACAAATGACTCTCTCCTCCTTGTGTTATTTATTTGGTGAAGTTGATTAAGATATCTCAGTCTAATGTTAGCTGAACTGTTTTATTTGGGGACGTATAAGAGTTTTTGGACTACTGGATCCATCTTAGCCCAATAAGCAAAGCAAAGATCATCCCTGAGGAGTCCACATGAAACTGAGTATGTGGATAATGCTTCCAGTCTTTCAAAGGAGTTAAAATCTTTTAAGCTCATGATTTCTTTAATTAGAAACTTCTTAGGTCATTTTAAGCCCTTGATCTTTTAACTCAGAAACTTCTGTGGTCTTTCCAATTGCCTGATATGCTTAATAAGTTGCATCCCACAATGGGTGTTATACTCAATGATAGCTATAATCAATGTGGAGTACAAGGATGTGAGGACATTTTTAGATCTGTAAGAAATACTTTTTGCTATGAGATGTGCAAAATGAAAGGATTTTCTAACCCTTGCTGCAACATGATGATCAAACATGAGGGAGCTGTCCACCCAAGTACCAAGGTTCTCACAATCTTTTCATTGCAAAGTGGTGTGTTATTTATGCTATAAGCTGGAGCTAGGGTGTGCTTACCAAATACTACAGTGTTGTACTTTATGGCATTTTGTTTGAGCCCATTTTAAGTACATCAGCTATTCAGAAGTGTGGCGCGTCTGTATGTCATAGGAGCATTTGATGAAGCCGCCAGCTTAGAATCTTCTACATATTTTGTTACGCAGAGACCCTCATTTGATAGAGAGCTACCAAGTAGATAACTAATAGAAGTTGCCCCAGCATAGATCCCTATGGAACTCCACTGGTCACTTTTATACACTCTTGAGGATGCATTGCCTCCTAATACTGTGTCAGTCCTGTCCCTAATTGAGTTGGCTATTGCTTAACCACATAAGAGTTCATCTCTGAAGCTTCTTTAGCTTGTTTATAACATTTGTATGTGGTGTGGTATAAAATGCCTTCGTGAAGTCAATCAAGGCTATGAGGATAGCTTGCCCACAGTCTATGGCCTTTGTAAGAAGTTCACAAAATTCATTAGCCAGGATCTACTCTTGACACAGCTAAACTACTGGGTGCAAGTGTGATAAAATATTTGATATCATAGCTAATTAAGGCAGTTTAGGAACATTCCATGGCCTTGCAAGTAAATCTCATTAAGCTAATAGGTGTGTAATTCATGGGGTAGGAGTGACGCCAACATTATGGAATGGCTTTACAACAGCTGTCTGCCACTCTTGTTGGAAATAATCCAGTTGCCAGGCTTAGATTGAAGCAGGTGAGGAATGGGTCCATCAAAGCTTGTTTAAAGCAATTAAATAGGCAAGTGGGTATGTTGTCCTGCCCTAAGAATGAGGTATACTTTATGTTGGAGAGTACCTTCTGTATGTGTTCTTTCATGAATGTTGGTAACTTAGTTCAATGAGGGGTAAGTGGGCTTGGAATAGCTGTCTTTGATGTGAAACTTACAATAAATGTATGTACAAGTATTTTCACAATATTCACTGGATCATAGTAAGCAGTACCATTATGAATAAGCTCTGAGCAGTGTCTGGTATTGATTTCTTATTTTTCTGATACAGCTAAAGAAGGATTTGTATTGGTCTTTGCCTTCTGTAGCTAATCTGAGTTCATGGAATACCTTGATTTTTCTGAAGTGCTTTTTTATTGTCTAATATAGCTGTTTAATTCTCTTTAATTTAGGGGACATTTGCTCTGCTATACAAGTTTACAAGTTTCTTTTTTTTATTATATAGTTTTTAAGGACCACCATTCTGGTTTGCCTTTAAATCTCCCTATTTGCTTGGATATAGTAGGGACAGACAATTTAATGCAGTTGTCCATGTGTGAGTAATACTGTCTGTATAACTCATTGCAGTATCAACATTATATGTAATACCATTATACTTGAATTTAGAGAATTCATCATAAAATTGCAGGAGATTATTTGTACATTTACATTCAGTCAGTTTTGTAATATCTGTTTCTGATGGTTTGGAGAGTTTGATGAAGAAGGTTACTAGCTTGGAGTCCAACTTGATGAGTGATAGGAATACCTTGGGGATGGTACATACAGATGCTAAATTTGTTATGACCAGATCAAGCATATTCAGTTCTCTTGTTTATAAAATCTACACATTTCTGTGCATTTCAAACATTGGTTGTATAGGTACCCACTCCCCAGTTAATCAGTGAGTAGTTAAAATGTCTTAGGATAACAGCAGCCTGCTTATGTGGAGTTTATTAAGAATATTTAGGAATGTTGTGTGGTTATCTGTGGACACTAAAGGGGTCCTGTAGCATGAGGTAATCTGATAGCTGAGCTTATTTAGCATGAATAGTATCTCAATAAGCTTTGTTTGTAGGTCTCTAGGTATGTGTTTCAAATTAATGTGGCTACTAACAAATATAAATACACCACTATAGTTTATTCACTCACTCCAAAATGATCCCTTCCCCTACTACATTCACCCCATGTACATAGCTATACTTCTCTATATTTTATTTAATAAATATAATCAATTGCTCTCTCTATGTTAGGTCCTTTGCTGTTCATCCTTTCAGAAAAAAAAAAAAAAATATATATATATATATATATATATATATATATATATATATATATATATATATTATGAGTATTACTCTTCACTTTAGCTTTTTCATTTTGTATTAGAGTTATGTTGTTAACTATAGCTTATGTATTGTACATTTCTTATTTACTTGAATGTAAATCTTATGTACCTTCAATTGTCTGTATTTTGGAGCTTTTCTCCTCTGGTCTCCACTGGGAAAATGGGCCTCTGGCCCAGTTGGACTAACCCGGTTAACAAATGTCAAATAAATAAATAAATAAATATATATATAAATAAATACTTCAAATGAGTGGCAAGTATAAACCTAGGTATATAGGCAGCACTTTCTGAGCAAATAAATTTGGTTTCTCTAAGCACACACATGTATGTTTATTGTTTAAATTTCTGACATTAAGTAATGTTACCTTGATATAGTGCAGTGGTTGATTTGTTTTAGAAGTAAGGTTGGGAGGTCCATCAGCTGGACTCTGCCTACAAAAGGCACATTGGGGGTAGCAAAACTTTTGCTGGCATGCAAAAGCCTTGGAATGAGAGGAACAAGCCAAATTTGGCAAAGTAAGTACAGTTGTCAAGCATCTCATGCATTGCTGACACATACTGGATCATCAGTAAATGACACCAGGCATTTAGCCAATTGTTAAAACCAATCATGTTTTCTTTATAACTTGACATTATGTTTGGTGATGGAAGGATTCAACTCAACACTCAGATTTTTCCTGCGTTTGTGGCATGTGGACAGTCCTGTCATACCGCTTTCCATATCCCTCAAGGTTTTTCATGTCAGGTTGTTTACCCAGCATGAACCACCACCACATAGTACTCATATTTGCCTTGTATATGGGTCCTCATGGCCCTTGCAAAATCGACAATCTTAGCCTCTGAGAGACAGTTCACTGTTACCCTACTTTTGTCTAGCCTCATGGGTGTAGAATCTGCATGCATAACTATGGAGTCACCAATAACTAGTACATTTATATATTGCATTTGAAGATAGATTTGGTGTAATTGGCCTAGGTGACTCCCAGCTGTGTTGTCACCATTTGGTGTTCCAGTACTAAGTTTATGCTTGGGATTGTGCATACAAAGCTGTCAAAGCCTAGGCAAGAACATTTTCAGTTCCGTAACATTTACAATAATTTAGTGTATGTGTGGAATATGATATAATTGAGTAATACTCACAAGATGCATTTGTTTTTGAGAATGTGGCTTCAGATTTGGCTAGGTACTTGCATTTCTCACAAACGGTGAAGAGTTAAGTAAACGATCATTATCTGTGATCTGCATCAGGCAATTCTTATGCTGACTATGTGTACCAAGTGCTGGGAGGCTGTCAACAGACACTAGACTACCTGGTGAACTTTCCATTTCTAACCAAGTGTGCAAGGTGTATCAAGGAAGAATATAAAACATAACAGTGCTTCACCTCTTGTAGCAAAGCATTAGTTTAAAGAGAAATGGCAGAAGTAAACTAATGCAGGCTTGAGCATTAGGAATCTGTAGTCAATATTCAGTCTACCTAGTTTGGCTATAATGTTAGTTTACTGGATTTTAATGGTGAATAAGAGAGGATAATAGCATTTTGATTACTTGGTAAGGTCCTGATTCGAGATAAAATTATAAATGTATATAAAAAATAAGGTCAAGCACCAAAACAATGTAAGCAGTAAACAATGTGGTCAAAAATGGCTAAGAGATCATCTTAGAAGTGTAGCATTATACTGCTACTGTACTCTGCAATTTGTACAACTTTAACTGCAAGGTAGGGTTTACTAAGGTTTCTAAGAGAGAATTTGAAAGTAAAAGTGCACTTGTCTGTTAAATACATCATTATGCAACACTACATGGATCACCACCATCAACTATTAACCTGAGGAGACAAAAGTAACACCATCCACTATTAACCTGAGGAGATAAAGCACACACACAAAAAAGACAAAACAATAAATAGCAGCTAGAACTCCATCCAATAATGTCCATACCTCAAAAATAACAGCAAATATTCTGTGCCATAGAATAATCACCTCTGCCCTCAGCAAAGTGATCAGAAAACGAACTGAAACGGTAATTCAATAAAATATTAAGTGTACAATTGGGAAAAAGAGTGAAAAGTCACAGGAAAACCACTTTGTTTAGGAAAATAGAGATGTTTACAACAGAGTAACAAAGCAGAACACTCAGTATAACAAAACATAGGATCTATTAATCATAAAAAAAACCAGCCAGGGTATTGTAAAATGCAAATTTTATTCAAACAGACTGAAACTGCAATTTATTGTCAAAAGGTTATAAAACGTAAAACTGCTTAGTTTAATTAGAGGGAGATACAATCTGATACATTAACAGCTAGTTTACTGTTTAAGAGACAAAGCCACCAATTTCAGCAAAACAAACTGTAAAAAGATTCAAAATGTGATGAAATAGACAATGAAATAAAGAAAGCTCTAAAATTACAAAAAAAAAATGCAAAGTGAAACAAGAACTGGTTTTGTTGTTATGTGAAGTCTAATCTTGAAAATACCAGAAAACCTCTTCTCAGCACATATGATTCAAGGTCAGCTTTCCCAACGTCTTTGTAAAAAGACATCAATCAGTTGGCTAAAAGGACTATTAAACTAAGGAAATCAAGTGAAATAACTAATATGAAAACAGAACTCCAGCCATTAATGTGCAGCCCTCCAAAACAACAGCAAATATTTTCCTCCTCAGAGTAATCACTACTACCCCCAGTAAGTTTACACCCTGACCAGAAATCTAAATTAAACAGTTATTAAATATAACATTAAATGCAAAAGTGGATATGGATATAGATATAGATATAGCTATAGATATAGATATAGATATAGACATACAAGGAATTTTGGTTTTGCTTCTGCTGTATTAATGCAATGGCCATCAATACTAAAGTAAAGATAACATGTTATGTATCAAGACATAGTAGGAATTATATTTTGCTTCTGCTGTACAAATGCAATGGCCATCAATATTAGCGAGAACATATGTTTATACCAGGTCGTGCTTCACTTGTACGTAAGGTATGCAACTTCATGCAATGGATTAATTTGATACTATGTATATATGTATATATATATATATATATATATATATATATATATATATGGGATTCGGACACATGCTCGACTAGCCTATGTCCGAATCACAAAACCTCGAACACACATAACAAGAAAGCGCTTAACATCGATCATTTGCATATTGAGTATACAGCAACTCAGATGTTAAAAGATAAATCTGAAAGATTCAATCTAATTAAGTATGGGCCTAAGATAGAGCCTTGTGGGGCATCCTGACTGTAATCTAGAATTTCAACTATCCAAATGCTGTATGATACTTACATTGTCCTACCTGTAAGCCATGGAGCTATATATCTTATATAGAGCACATCAATACCTAGTCTGCTCTACTTTATTAATCAGTGTTTTGTGTATGACCATATCAAATGCTGAAGTTAAGTCTATGCAAGTTACCTCACAGCATAATTGTTCAATTATAGCTGATATTATATTGTTATAGGGCATCATGTTACAGGTGGTTATAGATCTATTTTAACATATGCACACTTTTATATGGTTTCAAGTCTCAGCCTTTACAAATCAGAGAATAATTTATTCAAAATAACCTTTTCCTTTATTTTTCCACAAAATGAAAGTAAACTTATGGGTCTCTGTGACTCTGGGTTTACCCCTTTCCCTAAAAAAACTGGTTTACCAAGTGCATGTCTCCAATCTTGAAGATTCTCCTCATACTTAAATGACCTAGTGAATAACAAATATAATGGTACTGTCAGTTTAAGCCAAAATGTTTTCAGGTCATTATCACTAATTCAGTCTCCTCCCCATGCTTTGTTTTGCTCCAGTTTGCATGTTTATTTTTCAATATAATCTAATTTAATTAAAGCATCTGAAGTTACCCATACTATAACAATGTATCTCCCCCTTTGTGCGTAAGACTTTGTAAATATAGATATAATCTGTTGTTTGAGAATAAATTTTAGAATCTAAGCACATTTTATCAATTTTGTATCACACTATCTTTAAATTGTCTGTCCAGCTTGTTTACTTCAGTTTTAAAGTTATAGTTCAACTTCATTTCTATTTATTACGTATTTTTTGTCCTTAATCAAGTATCTTGTTCTTATGGAAATATATCCTTCTTTGCATTTAAACAATTTTTATTTCAAAATTTGCCACGTTTTTTCTAGTTTTTTTCAAATGAATGCATCACTCACATTAATTTTATATACTGACTGTTTAGCTTACATCAAATTTGCTATTAATTTTCTGTTGTTTGGTTTATATTTCATTTTGTCACCTCTATGGTAGTAAGACATAACAGTCATTTCCTTAGAAAAACAAACAATGTCTTGTATGTTCAATTCCCTGATATGCTTTCTAACAATCTGAAGCAACTGCTGTTCCCGAACAACTGTTGCAAATAATTAACTTACTATTGCTATAAAATCAATTTTACTCCAGTCTGTTTCTGGTGAATTTAAGTCCGCAGCCACCATAATATCCCTTACGAATTCCTAAAGGTTCTCAGCAGTTGATGTTGGTGGTCTGTACACTCCAACAATTGTTATATTTTCCAGTGTTGTCTTTATTGTCACAAATACATGATCGCCAGTATTGGTGTTATCAATCAACTTCTAATAATCACAGGTCTCATAACAAATTTTAATCCCTATCCTAATACCTCCATCTGACTTTTTTTGTTAAAATATCTGTTACAGTTGTTGTTGTCTTTCAGCTTTTCCCAGTTAGGGGTCACCACAGCGGAACTCCTGTCCGCTAATGATTGACAGTAGATTTTCACAGTGCCGAGTTGCCAGCTCGATGCCCAACCATCAACGAAGGCATGCCCATTCACACATGTCTTTCAGAACGCCACTCGACCCGCGGTTAGGACATGCAGACTCCACACAGAAGGCACTCCCCGCACACTAGCTGAGAATCGAATGGGAGAACCTCTTGCTCTGAGCCAACAATGCTACCGTTGCACCACAACGGATTTAGAATATCTGTTACAGTAAAAACATTAATTTGCTGACAGAAATGTTTTCTAGTCATTTCTCTATAACCATGTTTCACAAACAATAGCAACATCAATCTTGTGGGAACGTAGCAAGTTTTCCAAATGAAAAACATTATTGCTAGTGCTCCCAGCATTAACAACTATCAGAGATACATTAAATATTTCTGTCTGTGAACTGTTAAATTTCTTTTCACTTGTTTTGACAAGTCAAAGCCATTGTGTCCAAACACCTATGCTCATAGTTATGCTGGAATGCTCAACACATCTTGATTTTTTAAAATGGCCCATTTTTTTCATGTAGGTATTTACCCCCAAAAATCTGTTCACTTATGCTGGCGCAAATCTCCTTTTTACATGTGATTTGTGAAAAATACATCCTAACACATGTGCAAGCTAAGCTTTCTAAGAAGGCTCTAAGTTTTTTACTACAGCTCCTTACTTAATTAAATTAAAGCATTTGAAGAGTTTTGTTACACCCTGCAATTTTGCTGTTAGCAAACATAACACTATTCAATGTTAATTATCTTCTGCAAATATAAGTATCAAGATCCTCTAATAATTAAATCTCTAGTTGCAAGTATATAATTTCTGACCAGTGGTGGTGCTGCGGTAGCGTTATCACCTCACAGAAAGACGTTGTCCTGTTCAATTCTGAGCTAGAGTGTCTTCTGTGTGGAGACATGCTTGAATGGGCATTCCTTCGTTGAAGGTTGTGCGTCAGGGCCGGCAACTCGGCACGTAAAAATATACTGCCAATCATTAGCGGACCGGAGTTCTGCTGTGGCGACCCCTAACAGGGAAAAGCCGAAAGACACAACAAGCTTCTATTTCGGTAATATCTGCTCTGTCTATTGTTACAAAGGAACGATCTTCATCACCAGTAGCCTTATTAATCACATTGCTTTCATTGCTCATTACACTTGCTAGCATATGATTCTCATCCAGCTATTTTTGTACTTTACCACCTTGAACCATGTTGTCAGCTTCTGTCTTCCTCCTATTTTTCTTACAGTAATGTTCTTCAATCATTCCATGTTCAAATTTGATTTTTTTCTTTTCATACATCTCTTGTTCTATTGTCTCATGGGAAAAGTATGTTTTTTTTTCTGTATTTATTGTGGTCTTCATTTCTCCTTTTTTATTTATTTTTTCTGCTGTATGCTTTGAACCCTCAGATTGCTTGTATCTTTATTCCAAAGTTGTCATTAATAGGGCCATGTTTAACAAGGGCTGAGTGATCTTTACTGACAGTAGAAATTTCCTTTCTTAATGTGTTCTATTTGCACTTTGTCTAATATTTTTTTCATCAACCCAGTCATTAGTACATGTAAAAAAGTTTTCCATGTGATGTCAAATGTACAAGTGCAGTCATCAGTAAGTCTAGATGTCCTAGTAATAATGGTAAGCAAATCACCCAGCTTTTGACATGAGGAACACTGGTCTCCTATGCTATTAAGTGTTACCTTTAAATATACCAGGATTGCTTCATTTAAATGCATAGTTGCCATGCAGTTGTTTCTCCAGCAGTTAAGTTTGGAGGAATAATAGTGAAGTCATTTAATGTGGTAGTTTTTAATCTTCAGTAGTATTAAAGTATTTGACATATCTTTTGTAATGCAGGTTTGTCTTATCAATCATTTAAAGTATAACTTTCATCCAGGTCTAAAGTTTGCCCATAAAACCTCCTTTAGCAGCTAGTAAAATGGTTAAAAACATTGTGAAAATCAGCTCCTAAATATCCAAAGATTTGGACATGAGATTTAAAATTTACTCAAAAGAAAGTGACTCTTTCTTCCTTTATGGAGGAGTAGTCTGGAATTCGTGTCTCTTTCTTCACCTTTGTGCAACTTTAGGCTGGTAATAATAAAGTTTAGGCGGAATGAGATGCTGAGGATTTGATTTGCCTACAACAGCACAGTACATCCTTGAATTTGTTATTTTGAATCAACTCATTATCTGTTATATATGTTATTTGGCATTTCTTCACTAATGTGAACAGACATGAAAGCATTCCATTTTTTATCATTTGTCTGTATTTTATTCATGTAGTGCAATTAAGATGGGCATTGCTGTATGCTCTTTTAGCATACTCTCAGGAAACAGAATAGGATAAACAAAACTTTGTAATCATACTAGTCATTTAATTAATTTAGCTAAAAATGAAGAAAGAGCCCTTGTGCTTCATGAAATACAACAATTAAAAATGGTAGAAATCTATTCTGATTTTTTTATTAATGGAAACATCCTGAGCAGGGTAAATGAGTGAGTTAAGTGATTTAAGAATTACAATTATTTTAAGTAAACATTTATTTTGTACTCTCAGAAATTAGAGAAGTGTGTTAATTATTTGGCTACTATCCATATTCCTGCATTTGTGAACTATGTTGATTACAGTTTTTATATGACTCTTTGATAAAGCATTTAATAAAGCTGCACTTTGGTTGTAAAATGATTTATTAAAAAACATCAAGGTGATCCTCTCCTTCTTTTTGATTTGCTGGTTTTACGGAAATATTCACATCTATAACCTTCAACCACTGAAAGAAATCTAGTTAGTTGTTAACACCTGACCTAAAACATTACTATCACATGTAATAAACATAAATGACCATATCTCTCCTGTATACATATGTGATGGATTTATACTGACTTCTAAGGAAATATTTTATAATGTCATTAGTCTCAGAATGTAAATAGTGAATATGAATGCTGATTTCTGAATCTTTCTTGAGTCTTTGTTACTCTCCTGTTTTTAAGCCAACCCTTAACAACTTCTGGCAAAAACTCACACAGTGCCTGATAAAGTGCTTTCATAATATGGTGGGCTTCTTTCTGATGAAGAGCATTAAGTTATTATTCCAGGTCATCTCCCTGTAAAAATTGTGTTGGCAGTTAAGTTATATTTTAATATTTAGCAATCTGTAGGTTCATAGGTGTGTACTAAGCCAACAGCCCTGGAGCTTTTACAAGTCTAGCCCATAGAAGTGCCCTGGCATCATGCCGCCATTAGTTCCTGGTGCCTCTATCAAGTATAGCCACTGGAGTGTTCCCTGGGGCGAAATTTCTATTTCCCATCCACTCATCAAGATTTCTCTTTAAAAGGGCCAGTGAGGTGCTCTGCTTGACATGTATTGGAAGTCTATTCCAAAGCATGGGCAGTCTCTGGGTCATGAACCTGTCCCTCCAGCATGTAATGTTGATTGTGGTAATGAGGTTGAGGTCCCTGGATCATGTGGTGCGGAGGGATTGGGATTTCTTTAGGTGTAACATTTCTAACAGGGTGGGGTCAGACATGGCTTTGTATGTCAAGCAGAGATCACCTCTTAATAGACTATATGAGACAGAGAAAAGCTGGAGTTTTTTGAGTCTGTCCATGTAGGGCATGTGTTTAAGGCGTAGGATCCTCTTTGTGAGGTATTTTTGTGGCCTTTCCAGTTATTGCAGGTGTTTAGTGAGATACATGCCAAATGGGGCATTATACTCAATGGCTGGTCTAATGAAGGAAAAGTAGAGAGAGATGATGACTGCTTTCTTCCTGGATGCAAAACCCTTGGTAATGAGATGTGCCACATAGAAGGACTTTCTGACCACAGTGCCAATGTGGTGGTCGAAGCAGAGGTTGCTGTCAACCTATGTCCCCATATCTCTTATAACGCCTTCGGTGCTCAGTGGGCTACCATCAATGTAGTAATTAGTGGGAACTGATTTTTTCCCAAAGGGATGATGACACATTTTTTGGCATTAAGCTTAAGGCCATGGATTTGGCACCAGTCAGTGTTCTCAGTGAAAGCTTCCTATAGGATGTCTACATCACATGGGGAGTTAATAATGGCTCCCAGCTTGCAATCCTTGGTGAACTTGGTCAGCCAGGGTCCATCCATGTTGGCCTGGACTTCTGAGAAGTAGATGCTAAACAGAAGAGGATCCAGGACCGATCCCTGTGGGACTCAACTCATGACTGGTCGGCAGTATGACTTGGAGTCTGCTACTTTCACACTGTGGGTTCTATTTGTGAGCCAATTTCCAACCTGTCTAGAGATATAGGGGTTGATGCCTAGTTTGGTGAGTCTATCAATAATTCCTGAGTGGGGAATGGTATCAAAGGCCTTGGCTAGATTGAGGTAGGCTGTATGAACTGCCTTGCCCTCATCCACAGCTCTGGTGACTGACTCAAAGAAGCCAACAAGGTTGAGCAGGCATGATCTACCCTTCACAAAGCCAAATTGTGTGGGATCCAGAGTATGGAGATTCCCTATATCCTTGTAAATTAGGTCCATGATGATGTGCTCCACAGCCTTACATATCAGATTCATCAGGCTAATGGAGCAATAATTCCCAGAGTCTGTAGTCTGTCCCCCTTTATGGAGAGGGATGACTGTAGCAGTGTGCCATTCTGCAGGGATAACGCCTGAGGTGAGTCTGTGATTGAACAGGGCACACAGATATGGTGCCAGTTCACTTTGTAGTTTATATAGAACACAGCCAGGGATATTGATGGGTCCCATGGAAGCTGTATTCTTGGCCTTGGACAATGCAGCTTTAACCTGTGCTGCAGTAATACTGAATGCCTGGCATTCTTCTGGTTTTGTGATTGGTCCTTTGGGGGGGGGGGGTAAAGATGGCACTGAATCTGTTGGACAGTATTTTGGCAATATCTGTTGGGTCAGTATAGGAGGCACCATTGTGCAGTAACACAGAGCAAATCAGGGTATTGCCATGGAGAGTCTTGATATAACTGTAGAAGGCTTTGTGGTTGTTTTTAGTGTCTGCAGCAATTCTGCCTTCATAGGTAGCTTTAGTGGTTTTGATGAGGGATCTCAACTTTTTGTTGAGGTTAATAAGGGAGTTTTTCCAGTCTTGGGATGTTACCTTTTTCTGCAACAGGTTCTTCCTTCTGTTGTAGAACTTGTTAATGTCAGAAGTCCACCAGATTGGCTTCCTTTTTTTGGAAGAGAGCGTCTTGGTTCTGTTGGGTATGGCTAGTTCCATGCATTTATGTATGTGTTTGTACAGTGCATTGGTGTATGATTCAGTCATCATGCATCTATTTTCCATTTGCATGGGTGCCGTGAAGTTAGCCACCTCTGTTTTTAGGAGCCCAAAGTCAGCTTTGTAGAAGATTTTCATGGTGGTTACCTTTGCTGGTGGTGTGGGTGAGATGTAGATTTCCATGGTAATTAGTTTGTGGTCAGAGCTAACCAGGGAGGATTAACTATTGGTGTTGAGCAATCATTGCCCATGTTAGTAATAACCAGGTCAAGGATGTTGCTTCCTCTAGTGGGGGTAAGAATGTGCTGGTCCAGCACATTGGAATTAATGAATTCCAGGAAGCTTTGGGCAAGTGTATTGGTGAAGGAGTAGTTTTCCCAGTTGATGGAGGGGTAGTTGAAGTCACCCAATATGACAGTGTTGGGCTGGACCCTAATAGCTTCCAGGGTGCTTAGGAAGTGGAGTGAGAGTCTTGGGACATGGTTGGGGACCTATAGCAGGCTACGACCTGAATCACTGTCTTACACACTGTTAGTTGTACCTGAAGTATCTCCGATGCATTATGCTGGGCTACTCATCTGGAGATGTGCATATCCTTTATGAGTATGGAGACGCTACCACCTTTGAAGCTTCAGTCCATGTTATGGGGCCAAAAGGTGGGGAATGTGTTATAGCCTGGTAGTGCAGGGGTACTTTCTACTGCTTAAAACCAGGTCTCCGTTACAGCACAAATGTCATTGTTCTTTATTTTGAGGAGTGCTTCGAGTGACTGCATCTTGAGATTTAGACTTCTAGCATTGAGCAGCATGACCCTCAGATTGCATTTATTTATAGCTGTTATGATGGTAATTTAGTCTTTGGAACACTGCCTAAAAAAGGCACTTTAGAGACGGCAAGAGCCTTAGCCAGTATCCAGAAACCTAGTGGTGACAGATGCAGGCCATCCCTGGCATAGCATAGAGGTCTGTCAGTCATGTCATCCTAAGCAGACAGATACTGTATCCCCTTAGAATGACACCAGAAACTTAGCCAATTGTTGAAGTCAATCATTTTCTGCTTGTACTGCGGTATCATTCTGGGAGATGGTAGGATGCTGCTCAGGGCTACGGTCATACCTGCCTGGGCCACATAATCAGAGAGCTCCTCCATGTCTCTTTTCATGTAGTCCAGGGTGGTGTGTCTCAGGTCATTCACACCCACATGGACAATGACAGAGTCATACTTGTACTTGTTTTTGAGTGACCTGAGTGTGTGTGTTATGTGTCAGATCCTGGCACATGACAGACAGCTGACTGTTACCTACTCCTTATTCAACCTAGTGAGAGGGACACCAGTGTGCCTCACTCTCGAGTCAGCTATGATTAGTGTATTTGGCAAGCTGTTTTGCCTTAGGGGCTTAGCTTGAGAGGTGCACTGCGTAGGTGAGCTATGTGTCTTGTGATTTATTCTCTGTTATGATCGACTGTGTTTCTGATTTGGAGGTTTCTGCTGTTTGGGTATATTTCTATTGAGAACCTTCACAAAGGTAGGTGTGTGGTTTGTGTTTTTATATGAGAGCTGTGATGGTGGGTGTTCTGGAGGGCTATGTGTTCCATGTGGTGTGGTGCAGGTGATGACCTTCTCCTCTTGACCAGCTATTCTGGTCTTGGCTGGAGAGTGCATGTCTTCCAGTTTGGATATATAAGTGCATCTCTCACAAGTCTGAGTGTTGGGAGGTAGGAGGAGAGGGTTGTCTGTGTACATGAGGCAGTTGCTACACTGCCTCAGAATGCCAAAGTTCACCAGGTTAATAGGAGAAGCACAGGGAACTGATCTTTAGACATGCCAGGAGGGATGGTCATTATTAATAAGTACTGGAGCTGTGTCCTTATAGGAGTTAGCACTTATGTGTGCTACAATAATTACTACAAGATGCCAGATGAAGTGCTAGTTGAATAAGTTAGTTAAATGCAAGAGAGAAGAGAACTAGTAAGATCTAAGGGAAAAATTGAAGAGCAGACTTTCTGGCACTGGTAATAGTTTACCCTAGCTTAGTGATGCTGCACAGTGTCCAAACCCATACAAACACGATCTTTAAAAGCAGAAAGTTGAAGGGGAGCTAGAAACCACTCCTCTTGTGGTAGATAGGCTACCTAGCACTTGCTACTCCCACTGACAAGCTGAGAGGCATCCTTCTAACACAGAAAGGTCTGGGGAACTCAAAAACTGCAATACAATCTTGAATACAGCAAATCTGTATCTGGCCTGCACTAGTAACAAGAAAGGCAGGAAAACAAGCTAGAATTTTTTTTTAAATATGACAGTAGCAAACAAGCAAACTTATTTAAACAAATTAACCACTTACCCAATAAAAAAGCTCAAAACTGAGCCCTGTTCAAGCAGTCTTCAATTACACAAGTTCTAGCTCCACACTCCTGCCACTAGGGTGCCGGGGAACATTCTCCAAAAAAAGATGGCCTGGATTAGTGCTCAAGTTATACAAACAAAGCTAGATTCAGCAGGTCTGAATCTAGTCTATGCTACAGCAAACAGAGACCACCAGTTTCAGAAAGAAACAGTTCAAATAAGCATGCACAATAAGTCTTTAACCAAAAATTCCCAGCTCAGAAGGGCAGAATCTACCCTCTCCTCCCACACGACTGCAGACCACAAACCCTCTTAGTGTAAAATAACTGGCCTGAAGCCCAAGAGCTTAAACCAGAACTAAGACACTTTTAGAATAACAGACACTAAGCCTTCAATCGGCATCTTCCAACTTAGAAGGATGTAAGCTACCTGTCCTGCCACAAGAGTGTAGACCACAAACCTTCTTAATGTAAAACAACTGGCCTGAAGCCCAAGAGCTTAAACCAAAAGGCTTAGAATAACAGTTACAGTTTAATCAGTCTACTAACAATTAGTAATAAATGCAGCAGAATAAATGCAATTGAGTACTTTTAGGAAGAGGCAGCAAAAGCAAAATAAAGTAATAATGTGGGAAGAAACACAAATACAGTAAAAGCAGATGGATAAAGTGCATTTTTTTAATATAACAGTAACAAATGAGCAAACTGATTTAAACAAATTAACCAATTAACCTTTAAAAAGCTAAAAAATGAGCCCTGTTCCAGCAGTCTTCATTCAGACAAGTTCTAATTACACACTCCTGACACTAGGGTGCAGGGGAACCCTCTCCAAAAATAAATGGTCTGGATTAGTGCTCAAGTTATACAAACAAAGCTAGATTCAGCAGGTTTGAACCTGGCCTATGCTACAGCAAACAAAGCACACCAATTTCAGAAAAAAAACAGTTCAAATAACCAGGCATGATAAGCCTTTAACCAGAAATTCTCAGTTCAGAAGAACAGAATATACCCTCTCCTCCCACAAGAGTGCAGACCACAAACCTTCTTAATGTAAAATAACTGGTCTGAAGCTCAAGTGCTTAAACCAGAACTAAGAAACTTTCAGAATAACAGACATAAGCCTTCAATCAGCAACTCACAACTTAGAAGGATGTAAGTTACCTGACCTGCCACAAGAGGGCAGACCACAAACCTTCTTAATTAAAACAACTGGCCTGAACACCAAATGCTTAAACCAAAAGGCTTAGAATAACAGCTACAATTTAATCAAGCTACTAACAAACAGTAATAAATGCAGCAGAATAAATGCAATTGAGTACTTTTAAGAACAGGCAGCAAAAGCAAAATAAAGTAATAAAGTAGGAAGTAACAAAAATACAATAAAAGTAGATTAAGAAAGTGCAATTTTTTAATATAACAGTAGCAAATGAGCAAACTTATTTAAACAAATTACCCAATTAACCAATAAAAACATCTCAAAACTGAGCCCTGTCCCAGCGGTCTTCAATCAGACAAGTTCTAACTGCACACTCCTGACACTAGGGTGCAGGGGAACCTTCTCCAAAAAAGATGGCATGGATTAGTGCCCAAGTTACACAAACAAAGTTAGATTCAGCAGGTCTGAATCTAGTCTATGCTACAGAAAACAAGACACACCATTTCAGAAAGAAACAGTTCAAATAAGCAGGCACAATAAGCCTTTAACCTGAAATTCCCAGCTCAGAAGGACAGAATCTACCCTTTCCTCCCACAAGAGTGCAGACCACAAACCTTCTTAATGTAAAATAACTGGTCTGAATCCCAAGTGCTTAAACCAGAACTAATACACTTTTAGAATAACAAACACTAAGCCGTCAATCAGCAACTCCCAACTTAGAAGGATGTAAGCTACCTGTCCTGCCACAAGAGTGCAGACGACAAACCTTCTTAATGTAAAACAGCTGGTCTGAAGTCCAAGTGCTTAAACAAAAGGCTTAGAAAAACAATTACAATTTAATCAGGCTACTAACAAGCAGTAATAATTGCAGCAAATAAATGCAATTGGGTACTTTTAGGAACAGGCAGTAAAAGCAAAACAAAGTAATAACATAGGAAGAAACATAAATATAGTAAAAGCAGATGAATAAAGTGCATTTTTTGATTAAATGTGAAGGGATGAAACACAATAATTTAATACTGATAAACTAAGGGGATGGGCCTTATCAAATGATCTCTCTCTCTCTCTATTCAGTACATTAAGCTGGTGAGATGGGACTGGGAGGAGTGTGCAAAATTAGATTTATAGTAGGGGTGGGCAACTCAAAAGCCACCAAATTTAAGAACACAGCAAGGACTGGGCGGGTGTGTGAAAAACTCTTAAAACTCCAACAGAACAGAAAACTTAAAACAAAACAAATGTAATACTAGAATAATATATAAAATAGAAGTGATTAAACCTTAAATAAAGAGCTTCAAATCAAAATTAAATGCAGAGGTGAGTGATACTCAGAGTAATGCAGACCACACAAATACTTCAGATATCTACAGATATTTCTAAATAAAAGAGCAATGCTGTCTCTCAGCCCCTCCCACTAATTAACTGATGCTATTCACAGTTTGCAAAGGAATTATTGGTAACTTTTTTAACTAACCCTAGCCAAGAACTCTTAAAACTCCAGCAGAACAGAAAATGTAAAACAAAACAAATGTAATACTAGAATAAGATACAAAATAGAAGTGATCAATCCTGAAATAAAGAGCTTCAATTCAAAATTAAATACAGAGATGAGTGATACTCAGAGCAATGCAGACCACACAAACACATGATATATTTCCTCTGTACTGATACCATGTCAAATGTCTTTCAGTAAAAGAGGTCTGAAGTAATATTTTGCATGGGTTAATGGGGTGGTACCTGTACTTTAACTTAAAAATTCTCTGAAAGCACATTTTCTTACTTGTCTTTTACCTTAATATTTTTAGAAATTATTAATAAAGTATGTTGTGTTTAAAAAATGTTATTTGGTAGCACACCTCATTATATCTTTTATCAATATTCTATAGTTAATCCCAGAACTACCAGATTACACTCATTTACTTCTCCATCTGTTTTGGAATTATTTATTTATTGTTTATTTATTTACTGGCATCTGTTTACCAGAAAAGCCAACTGAGCAGTGCCATGTTTTAAAGGTTGCCTAGCCAGAAAAGCTCCATTATACAGATGTCATGGACATCCTTGGATGCATCTTAAGTAACATGAAGCACGATTTAACCACAGCCCTAACAATACTGTTCAATCTCAGCCTCCATACAGGATTTGTACCAAGTGAATGGAGAACAGCTAAAGTCATTCCCCTACATAAAGGAGAGCTTTCACAGACCCAGGTAATTACAGACCCGACCTCATTATCAATAAATAAATAACTACAGGGAGGTATAGGCAGTGCAATATCATAAGTATGCATAGATTGTCAGGTTTTATGTTGTTACTATAAAGACTTGTTCAAAATCTAGGACATAGAAAGGTAAGATAAAGCGTTACAGCAGCCTAATGAAAGGAAAGGGCAGATGATGAGCAAGGAAGATAAAGGAGATGAGATGACAGGTGTAGTTGTGATAATAGTGAAGAATGTTTTGTCCAACAGAGAGTTATGGGACAAATTAATATACCTATTTTAGTACCAGTTCAACCAGTGGAGGTGCAAGTGCAGAGCTATTTAATCTGATGAGTGTTGCTTCAGCTGGCATTTAAAGTTTTCTTCAGGTTGCAGACTGTCCTAATCTTGAGTCAAATGGCTTTCCAGCTGTTAACAATGCAATGTAAATACTGGGAGTATCCTGAAATGTTGTCAGGTTTATTATGGAGAATAATAATTAGTCAGTGGAGCATAGAGTTCTCTTAGTAGTGAAAGGTTAAATGATGGACTGTTAAGATGGGAATTTTTCAGGGTTGTGCAATACTTTGAAAGATTGTAATTAAATGCGGGTATAATACAGAATTATTCTATTCAAGACTGTTTAGTTGCTTTAAAGAGATGCAGTAGCATGATTTATATTGTTGGTTGGTTAGTTGCGAATTCAGCTACTTTATTGTAGCATTGCCCTAGTTTGGCTGGTGCACAAGAGTTGTGATTGTTTAGCATAGGAGAGACATATAATGGGGGATAGAAAAGAAGTGGCTATGCTTTGCCTAGCAGAGTCAGTAAGGTAGTGCTTTACTCTAAAAAAAAGCACCATAGCTTTTGGTGTGTCTTCTTTATGGCTTGCTGAAGGTGGCAATCAAATTTCAGATGTTCATCTATGACCACACCAAGTACTTTGGTGTGGCATACGAGTTCTATATTGGTCTTGTTGAATGGCACTATACTAAAAGTAGCTTTTTGGCAGAAGAGAGAGTTGGGAATCAACAGTAGTAATGTATTTATTTATTTGCTTGATTCAGGTGGAATTGTGAGTTTAGTCAAGCTTCTATGGAGGAGAAGGATTTCTGAGTGAATGGAGCATGGGTACTGTACTAGCAGCACATATTAGAGTGAAGTTATTGGCATGTTGTACTATGCTTGCCTCTTTGACAGCTGTGTTTAGGTCATTTTTATAAATATGTTAAACAGCAGTTGTCCTAGGATGGAGTATTGTGGGACTCCAACTGATATAGGAAAACAATGCCTGGGATAGATCCAGAAATTCCTGGACATTGTCAGTGCAAATGACCTGGAACAATTAGTCAAACTAACCTTCTAGGGGGAATGACATCTCTGATCTTATCCTTACTAATATGGGAGCATATTGTACCATCCCTTGCATATCTTCATCGCTTGTTAGATCTGACCATAAAGCAGTCTCCTTCAAAATAAAACTAAAACCAAAGAACGTTTCCAACCAAGGTACCTTTAGAATTTTCATTAAGACAAACATCCTACCTTCTCCTAAGTGACACATTAGCAAAATTCAAATCCCCGACAAACCCAGTTAGCTCCACTGCATATGCATAAATGTATTCCACCACACTATACCGGCATGTAAACCACTGTATAGATGCAGCTATATCCCACAGAAACATATGCATAGCAAGCCAAAGAAACAAGTCACATAGTGGAACCATAAAATCAACAAGCTTTTTTAATAAAAGGAAAACAATTTGATCAAAAGTAAGAAAAGTAATTCCCAGAATGTCAGAGCCCTTGTAACTGAATTAAACAATCAACTTAGGAGCTTAATAAAATCCACTAAAGCCATGGTTGAGGCTAAAACAGCTTTGCAAGCCAAAACAGTCACAAGGCATTTTTTATTTATGTTCGTAAAAACACAATGCAACAATGCACTGAGCTGATTGTGAATGATGTCACTTACACTGAGACAGAAGATAAGGCTAACCTACTGGATGATAAATTTAGCTCTAACTTTACCCCTCTCTCCCCTCTATCTGTCCCTCATGATATACCCAGAACTTGCTCACCTCCAGCTGTCTTACAAGATCAAGTCTTAAAAGTGCTATCAAAAGTTAAAAATACTACAATGGTGGTTCCTGACAAAATCCATGGATGCATCTTATATAGCATGAAGCACGACTTAACCACACCCCTAACAGCATTTTTCGATCTCAGCTGCCATACAGATTTTGTACCAAATAAATGGAGAACAGCTACAGTCATTCTCCTACATAAAGGAGGAGCTACCACAAGCCCAGCTATTTACAGACCCTTAAGTCTGACCAACCTCATATGCAAAGTCATGGAAAAACTTATCATGGAATTATTCACTCAGGACATAGTGACCTCCAAACACAAGACCTCACTCAGTTTGGATTCATCAAAGGCAAGTCATAGTTACTCAACCTGGTGGATTTTTTTGACAAGATCACCAAAACAATGGATGAAGGCAAAACAGTACATACCACATACTTTGACCTGGGCAAAGCTTTTGACACAATTCCTTAGTCAGGCATAGTTGAAAAGCTAAATAAATTGGGCATAAACCACTGTGTAACATGTTGTATTGCCATCTGGCTCCTAGATATGATGCAGATAATCAAAGCAGGTGAAGTTACTTTCACAAAGAGACCAATCACCGGTGGAGCCCCAAGGATTCTCTGCTGGGTTCTCTTCTGTTTGGCATCTACTTTTCTGAAGTAAAAATCATTACTAAAGGGCTCTGGCTTGCTACGTTTGCAGATGACTGCAAGCTAGGTGCAGTCACTGAGTCCCCAAATGACTTAAACATTCGGCAGGAAGGTTTGTCTCAAAAAGATAACTGGTGTCAAAGTCATGGTCTGAAATTAAATGCCAAAAAATGCATTACTGTATCTGCTGGGAAGTCATCTACCCCAGGGAACTACCACATTGACAATACATCTGTAAAAGTTGACCCTGTCTTTCATGACTTAAAAACTTATGTGAACAGGGACCTATCTTTGAAAAACATGTGTCTATTGTTGTATGAAAGCCCTTCTATATTGCACAGCTTATAAACAAAGGGATTGTGTCTAGATCTAAGTAAGTCACTGTCCCATTCTACTCAGGCTTCATTAGGCCAATCATTAAATATAATGCCCCTTTCTACATATATATGTCCAGACATATGCAACAAATGGAACGCCCACAGAGATACCTTATTAAAAGGATACAAGGTCTAAACAACAAGTCCTATATGGCCCCACTTAAAGTTCTATCACTGTACTCTGTATCCTACAGACATCTAAGACATGACCTCTGTCTTGCATACAAGGCATCCTTGGACCAATTACTGATGGATTTCCTATGCATCAGCAAGTCAAATTACATCAGAAATACTTAGTCTAGGGATCTAAACCTCTTCTGGAACATCAACAGAATAGTTTGCAGGAATAGGTATAGTTTGCAGAGGAAATCATTGCTGTAGAATAGACTCCCCATCCACATAAAAAAGAGTTCATCCCTGTCCATTTTCAAGTGCAGCTAAGGTCTATAGAGAAGAAACAGAAAATTTACCTTGAGACTGCCCCCTTGTACTACTAATGGACAGATGCAGCTCCTAAATGCTTTATCACAAGCATGGGTCCCCTCAAATTACCTATGGCATGAGCCCAGTTATTCTTATTAATAGTAATATGGGATCCATGCTAATGCACGAACGGCAGTTTCACTGAAAGAGAAACCGCCGATCATACATTCGCGAAAGTGCTTTTTACTGAAAAAGCTCTTTCGCGAAAGTATGATAAGATATAGGGAAAATCAGGGGGGAATGGCTATTGTTTAGAACGTAATACAGTGAGGATAAGGGAATAGTCCCTTTTCCCCACTGTAGTGTGATCTTGGAGTGAGAATATAAAAGTAGGTGGGGTGTGGGGCCCCCACATGGGGGGTGCAGAGGGGCTTGCTCCCCTACGTAAATGTTAGTTATGTGTTTTTTTTTTTTTTTTTGGAGTTTAAGGAAAGCGCTTTTTCAGTTAAAAGTGCTTTCGCTAAAGTGTATTCTGTGAATGTGGATTCGGACTATTGAACTTTCGTTCAATGGTCCTAGATCAGGTAATATATAATTATCGACCATGGGATGGGAAAAAGCTAATCTACATCTTATCTTGGGATAGGCTATTTTGAGTATAAAGTAGGAAATTAGCTAAGTTTAAAATGGCCAGCAAGGGCAGCTAACTGAGTACTTACCTATGATCCTATGAAATATGTTAGAAGACCTGAATTTCAATTGTGATTTATTATATCTGAGAACATTAAAAGGGCAGTGATTGCACTGTGATTGGTTCTGAAACCATGCTATGAAGGAGAAAAAGAGGCTGTAAGATGTAATATACTTTGTAAGTTGAAAGTGAATACATATTTCCAAGATTTTGGATAAAGGTGAAAGAATGACAATTGGTCTGCAGTCTGAGACATCAGTTGATAAGCCAACTTTATGGATGGGGTATTTTTTCCATAAGGTGGGGACACAATTTTTGTGGAGTGGTTTGTTAGAATTGAGGCAAGATACGCAAGGCTGTCTGCCATGAGTTTGAGGTATTTAGATGGAAGCTGATCAGGGGTAGTGGTTGTTGCCTTCAGGTATAGGTATTTTTTAATTGTAGATGTTGCACTGGATTGAGTGTGAAGGTCAGTGTAGCTTCAGTGATTGGGATGGGATGGCTGAATTTGTTGTAGGTTTGTTTTTTAGGCAGGAGGTTACTGTTTTGTACTGTACTGTTCCCTATTTATAAAATGTGAGTTAAAGTGTATAGCAATGCTTTTGGAGTTATTGGTTGGAAATGGGCTGGGATGGGTTGAATTTCCATGACTGAGCAATGTATTTATGGATTTCTAGAAGGTTTTAGGGTTGCTTGATGATGATTATTGGATATTGGTATAATAAGCTTTTTGTCCATTTTTGTGCATTGTTTGCTTTGGTTCTTTAACAGTCTATGTTGTTGTATGGAAGTTTGAAGCTTGGTTTATAGCCATGACTTCCAGGCTTTATCTCCAAGTTGGATGAGTTGTTTTGTTTTTAACTCCCCTAGTTCTTGATGGTACTTGCCCTGTCAAGATATTAAGAAGTATTTATTTATTTAACAATTGTTTATTGGAAAGTCCAACCTGGAACAAAGCCAATTTTCAGCGGAGGCCTGGGGAAAAAAGCTCCAGGCGCATGTCTTTGTAATGTGGGAGGAAACCAGAGTGCCTGGAGAAAACCCACATGAATACAGGGAGGACATGTAGACTCCACACAGAAGGCACTCCAGCTGAGAATTGAACTGGAGAGCCTCTTGCTGAGAGGCAACAACACTACCACTCCACCATTGCGCCATCCACGTATTGTATTAAATGTATCTACTGCTGCATGAAGGGGAATAGTTTTAAATGAAGCCCAGTTGATCTAGAGCAGGCTGGAAGTAAAAGTTTCTTTAAAGAAGTTACTGAGGTCTCTGACTGTGTTATAATGATGAACCTTCTGGGGCTGTTTGAGGTGTCTGATTATGTAACTTAGCTGGTGGTCGCGTAGGCTATTGGGTAGGCTGCCACTTGTGGCAACTTTATTTGGGATTAATTTTTAGAATCCAGTCTAGGATGGATTCCTTATATGTGGACTTATTAATTCTAGATGGAGTCTTGATCAATGGAGAGAAGTTGTATAGATGAAATTAATTTGTTGGGTTTTACAGGGCTATCTTTTGTCAGTCTATGTTAATATTTCCTAGCAAGATGTTTTCCAGTGTTATGTTGGACAAGATCCCCCTGGCAAGTATTTCTTTTACGGGCAAAATGCATAGTTCTCACTTAAGTCTACAAAGTACTTATCCCAGAGTCTTGTTTTACAGAAATTCCCTAACGCCTGAAAGTAATAGAAGTTTCCTTTCTGGGTATGATATAATAATAAACAAGTTCCCTATGTGCTCATTTACAACAGAGCAGTTGCAGGAATTGCTCAGAGCAATAACATATTGGTCTGAGTATGGTATTTAAGTTCCATATACAAATGTCTTGGTGATCAACCACATTTTTAAAAAGAACTTAGTCACCTTTACACTAGGATCACTTGTAAGCTTTATTTGTAATAAATAATAAGCAGCTTATCTATAAAATCACTTAAATTCATGATATCATAATCCAGATTGTTTTATTTGTTAATATTTCAATTGATCCAGAAATTTTCACTAAACCCATATATCATTGTAATTGTTACCAAAAATAGGACATCCCTTTAATGGATACTTGATTTACGCATGTTGTGATTTTTAAGTTTGGTCAATAGGAGAGGTAATCTTCAAATAATTTATTATATTATTTTATTTTGCACATATTCCTCACCAGGGCAACTTAATTTTCCTTTACCAGCTCTACCCTCTATACCTTTATAACCTATATCCCATCACACAAACAAATCTTTTTACCACTCCTTCTCAATTTCTGTCCTACTTTAATTCTGTTACATTTCAATCACTTTCTTTCCTTTCCACTTTATCAGTCTCCTTCAAATACTTGCGACTACTATCTTATAACCAGTCTATATGTTCATACGTACCGTAGCATTCTTAATATATAGTTAGCATAATGGTTAAGGTCTTTGCTTGCCATGCATAAGGTACAAAGTTCAAACAATGCCTGTTTGGAGTTTGCATGTTCACCCTGTGTCTTTCTGGGGTTCTTCCCACCTCCGAAAAGCATGCTGAGTGTTTCCATCTCAAACTCACCAATGAATGGAGCTGTGGGTAGCAGCACAAACTCTACATAGTGCCATATAGGGGAAGAGTTGTATAGACCAACTGCATCTACTGTGGTGCACAGTATCGTCAAGATAGGAGAAGATGGATCACAGACTGTGTGCAGTGTAAAACATGGTTCTTGGTGATTCAATCATGTTGACTAATTTTGCCAAGTGAGTTGAGGACCTGGTCTATTCTGATCTATGCAGGGAACCATACTAATGGTGGGAGGGGCATATGTATCCCTATTGGCAAGTGTGTACCCACCATAAAGCCAATAAGCTACTGGCTGTCCAGTTGCCCAGCCTGGGTTACCTAGGATAGCTCTGTTGAGCAAAAGCTGGATGTAAAACCAATCAACTTGCCAAACAAGAACTAAGAATTGCTACACTTCCAGATATATTAAATGACTACCTTCCTGCCTTCACTTATAGAACCACCACCCACCTATCAAAAAAACACAACTATAAATCCTACGACCAGCAACCAAAAGAAACCACACAGAAAACTAAGAAAAGAATGTTGGTAAGTCAGCTCCAAAAGCTAGGCACATGCAGGTACAAAAATTCAGGTAACTGTCGGTAATAATCCGATCCAATGTACTTAGTACCAAAAGTTGTAAAAACACTGCTTTATTCACCAAAACAAAGGTAAAAGTAAAACGCTGCACCAGCGTTTTTCGTTCTGATAAATATCAGAACTTCTTCAGACAACCAACAACACTAGTTCAAAGCATTTTAAAACAAAGCACTAAGTTAAGGCAGATGTCGGTAATTACATTAATTGCTGTATCCCTTGAATTTAAAGCGATACACTCAAATAACTTCTTTTATGTAATAGTGAACCAGAAGTTTTTTTTAAAAGCCTGACCAAAATTGTCACTTAAATATTTTTTTACATTAAAAAAATGAAAAAAAATCATTGTTATAATGTTATCATATCATGTCTAAATTCTTCTACTTACATCTATACTCTAAAACTACACATAAGTACCACTAAAAAGGCATATATAATAAAACCTTAAACTATGTTGATGCTAGTAAGTATTGCTAAATACTGCTTACTTACAAAGCTGTGTTTTGGTTCTAATTACACCTTCAAGGGCCTTCAATGACAAACACCAACAGCAATAAGAATAATAAAAAATGGACTATCTCAGTAAACTTTTTATCTTTAAAATACAAGAAATTGAACAACACTCATTTAACCCTGGGTCTCTATTTGCAGCTAAACGAAGCTGCCACGCTAATTCTTTCTTTTCTAGTTCCAATTTTAAAAATTGGTCATTCACAAAGCTAAAATCCACTAAGTCTTTCACAATTTGGTCTATGGCCATGAATGAAAATACATGGTCTGGGTACCTGGCACAGTGTCTTGCCAGAGCATTATCATTTTTACCCTTGCTAATTGCGTATAAATGTTCATACATTCTATCACGCAAACGTCTCTCCGTCTTTCCTATATAAAATGATGGGCACTGCCCACACTGTGCCAGATATACAATAGCCTTAGAGTCACATGTGTATGATCCCCTAACAGAGTAGCTCGTTGTTCTAATAGTAAATTGATCCGAGGTCATTAAATACTTACAATATTTGCAAGCACCACATTTTCTCGTCCCATTTCTATTTTGTTTTTTTGGTACCTTCATTTCTAGTACTCTTTTCATGTTAATACCTCTTTTGAATATTATTATGGGGTTAAAGTTCAAAATATTGGCAACATTCCTGTCTAATGTTAAAAAACTCCAATATTTTCTGACTACTTTACCTATTTCAAGTGCCTCTGGACAATATGTAAATATAAAAGCTGTCGCAAAATTCTTATCTGTCTCGGTACTGTTAGGACTAGTTTGATCCATGTTTTCTATACCATGGATCACTGTGTTGTTGCTGTTAAGACCTGTGTCAATGACCAGGTCTAATGTTATAGTCCCTAGGTCACTTCCCAAAATAGGTTTATATATCCCTTTATCCCTTTTATCCTTTACTTCCTGGAAAATTATATTTAGGAAGGAAGCAGGGTAACCTCTCTTTATAAACATAAGGTATAGCAGATCACATTCTTCTTCAAAATCATCTTTCATGGTCACCATTCTTGCCACTCTCACCAGTTGACCCTTCACAACAGCTTTCTTTTGGTGAAGTGGGTGCATACTGGTGAAATGGAGAAAGCTGTTGGAATATGTGGCTTTTCTATGTATTTTGGCTGAAAAGTGACCCCTATTTTTACTCAATTCCACATCCAAGAAATTAATAGTATTTTCTTGAAAATTCCAGGTGAACTTTAAAAAGGTAGTTGTGGAATTAAAGAAGCTAACAAGTAGATCCGCTTCTTTTTGGTCTCCTTTAAAAAGAATTAAAATATCGTCCAAAAATCTTTTGTAACTAATAATCTGGTTGACCAAGTGGCTATTGAAAACATAGTTATTTTCCCAATACGCTAAAACCAAGTTTGCAAAACTTGATCCCACTGGTGACCCCATCGCTACACCTACTTTTTGGACAAATAACTTGTTTTCAAATGCCACAAAATTGTTCTTTAAAATGATGTCAAGAAGTTGTTCTACCAAGTTACATTCATTATCGTTAGCCCCTTTAGCCCTGATGTGTTCCACTACCCATTCTACCCCCAGATCATGTGGAATACAAGAATATAGGTCACTGACATCCACAGTTAAGAAGTTTACTGTGTTATCAAAAGTCATGGCTTGCATACTCTGTAAAAATGACCACGAGTCCTTTAAAATTTGTTTTTCTAAGGCCACATAGTTCTTCAAAATCTTGTCCACAAACTTAGCACAGGGATACGTAATTGATTGGCGTGCGTCAACCAATGCTCTAAAAGGGGGGTTCATTACATTTTTATGCAATTTTGGGATCCCAAAGATTTTAGGGATCCGTGGTGCCAACATGGTTAAATAACTATGTTGTTCTGAGGTAAGACAACCATCCATAAACAAGTCACTAATAAACATATTAATCCTATTATAAGCCTGATTTAATTCATTTCTGCTCACTAATGCATAGGTGCTACTTTCCAGCAATGTCAACATAATGTTAGAGTAGTCTTCATTGTACAATACCACTAAACCTCCGCCTTTATCTGGTTTCATAAGTGGTAAATTCCTAAGCATAGTAAGAAGGGTTTTTTCCTCTTCAGAAATGTTAGGCTTAAATCTGGTTTTGGATGGATCCTTCAGAACATTTCTGAACTCATTTTCACAAAAATATTCGAACATACTTATTGTGCTATTCTGGAGGGGGGTTAAAGGAACTAGCTATTCTCAGTTCATTGTTACTGTATGATGAGTTACCAAACAAAATATTCAAGTTCAGTTTGCGAATAAATAACTTAAAATCAATTAAAAGTTCAGCAATGTCACATTTTTTAGATGGAACAAATGTGAAACCCTTGGCAAATAATTCCACCAATACTTGATCAATACAGCACTCAGTGAAGTTGTAAACAGTAAAATCACCTTCATTATTATATAATGTTTCAAACAGTTTTAGCTCAGGTATTTGCTGTTGCTCCGTGTGTTGTATCTCCGTTTGGCTCCCTGAGCTGGATGCGCTTTCCAGTTGCCCCCCCTCCCCCCTCTGTAGTTTTTTTGAAAATCCTTGTTTTGCCTTTGATTGTTGTTATCAATACCAATAGGTTGGTTAAAGCCATCAGTTCCCTCCTCAAAAATGTCATCATCATCAATAATATGTCTAGCATCTAGTCCAGGACCTGTGTTCAAGTCAACTGAAAAATTATTATCTGGTACGTTTCTTCTTTGATCTTTGTAAACATTATGATCTACAAAATTTTTATAGTTACGTAAACCTTTTTGTGCCACAGGTGGTTTGGGGAAAGCCGTCCCTTCCCCATATGCTTTCAAGTCCCTGTTAAGCTTTTTTATTTTATTATCTTTTAATTTAATCATTTGTTGAGCGATGCTAGAAAAAGTTCTATCAAACTCAAACTGGTATCTGTTGAAGTCTGAGTCTGCTTTAATATCTTGTTCCAATGCTTGCACCTCCTTTGTAATCAAGTCAAGGGAAAGCTGGTAATGTTTAACCATGCAATGCAAAATTTCTAAGCCTTGTTTATTATAAATACTGATAAGTTCATTATAAAAATCTGAGCCATATTCCAACCCCGTAGGGTAAGAATAATGCCTCAAGCCCTTGGGTACAATTTTTTCTTTAATACATTTATTGAAATAGTTCAATTCAAGCTGAAGCTTTTTTATCTTTAAAAGTTTGATGTCAAATAACTTCAATTTTTCTGTCATTGAATTGCCACTTTCACTCGTATGTGTAGTTACAGTACCTGGTTGTGTGCTATCCAGTTCCAATTCTGTAGTTAACCAAGTTTGTACATTCAATAAACCACCAGTATTACTGCCAGTATTAATCCGGTTTTCTACTTGAATAACTGCTTCACCTGGTTGTCTGATGTGCGATGGACCTGCTGCAACATTACTATCCACATGTGAAGCCAAAACTGGTAAACCGTTGTTGCCTGCTGAAGACCTCAGGGTACCGCTGGAGTGAGTGACGCCGTCGACCTTCTCCGATAAGCGGTCAAGCCTTGAGTTAATCATCTCTAGTAACTGGGTCAAAAAAAAACCTTCTGGTTCACTATTACATAAAAGAAGCTATTTGAGTGTATCGCTTTAAATTCAAGGGATACAGCAATTAATGTAATTACCGACATCTGCCTTAACTTAGTGCTTTGTTTTAAAATGCTTTGAACTAGTGTTGTTGGTTGTCTGAAGAAGTTCTGATATTTATCAGAACGAAAAACGCTGGTGCAGCGTATTACTTTTACCTTTGTTTTGGTGAATAAAGCAGTGTTTTTACAACTTTTGGTACTAAGTACATTGGATCGGATTATTACCGACAGTTACCTGAATTTTTGTACCTGCATGTGCCTAGCTTTTGGAGCTGACTTACCAACATTCTTTTCTTACAACTATAAATCCTCCTGAAACCTATCCAACTTTAACCAGCAACTCTTTATTATCATACTTAAATCACTAAACTGGTCCATACTAAAAACTCTACTCTTACATGATGCTGTCAGGCATTTCAGTATATTATTCCTTGATACACTCAATAGCCTTGCCCAACTCTGTACCAAAAGAACAACGTCCAGTCTTGTACCCTGGCTAAGCAAATCCACCAAAAGCTTCCTAGTTATAAGAATCAAAGCATGGAGGGAATGGCAAAGGGACATAATGGACATAAACTTTCAAAAATATAGACAATTATGCAACCAAGCAAAAAAAAAATTAGTAAACAAAGACAAGAAGCAGTACTTCTCACAACAATTAGCCTCCCACAAAATCAACCCCCCAAAAATTTGGGTTATACTTTATTTAACAGAAAGCTGATTCCAGCAAATGCGAATCCATCGACACAAATGCATCGAACCGTGAAATAAGCAAACTCACAAAACCACAAAATTACCGTGAAATTTGAAATGCGGAAGTGTTTTGGTTGACCCGTCTGAGCTACAGATCTGTAAGGTAAGAGTGCGATAGTTATGGACATTAGGGTGCGGGTTAAGGTAAGTGCATAGATAGGTAATGTAATATGGGTAATGCATTTAACGTTTAGTGTAGGGTTTAAGGTAGGAGTTTGGTTAGTGTATGTGTATGGTTTATTTATTTTGTTTGTGTATAGCTCCATAGGGTAAGGATGCGGTAGTTACAGACCTTAGGGTTAGGGAGGGGTTAAGGAGAGTGCATAGATAGTGGTGTATGTGGGGTTTAGTGTAGGGTTAGAAGTAGGGTATTGGTTGGTGTATGTTTGTGGTTTATTTATTTTGTTTGGGTGGGTAGTGTGTTTCAGGCAGTGGGGTTGGTCGATTATGACAAATCGGTATTTTGAGTTTCGCGGTTTTGTGAGTTCGCTCATTTCGCGGTTCAATGTATATGTGTTGATGGATTTGCATTCGCTGGAATCAGCTTTCGGTTAATTAAAGTAGACCCAAAATTTGGCACACCATCTCATTACTCATCACCCCAGAATTCAAAGAAAACCTATCTTCAACAACCAACAAACCCCCATCACAAATAGCAGATGCATTTAACACCCACTTTTTAGAGAGCATAGTTAAATTAGTCAGTGATTCCACTAAACCCATAAATCCTAATCCCATAAATAATCCCAGCTCTTCTCCCTCACATACATCTTCCTTTACACACTTTGTCTTCTGCCTTTTCCCTATACTACACCACCGCAAGTGACATTCATCTTCCACTTTTCTCACTACAACCTATTCGCACTAGTCATATACATAAACTATTACTCAAACTAAAACCCTGTTTCCCTTACATGGACAACCTCCCCTATGAACATTTGAAACTTGTTGCAGATGCTATTGCTTATCCAGTCAGCATTTTCATCAACTAATGCATCACAGAAGCGTACATTCCTTTCCTTTGGAAAAAAAAATCTATCATAACCCCCCTGCACAAAGGAGGGAAATGTAATGACCTAACTCATTACTGCCCTATTGCTGTTCTATCTCCACTATCCAAATTAGTAGAAAAATGTGTTCATAAACAACTACTTGACCATATTCTTCAGAACAATTTACTTATAGCCACCCAACATGGTTTCAGGCCATCACACAGTACTACAACTGCACTAATCTCCTTTACAGACACAGTTAACAAAGCAAGAGACTCAATACTTTTAACCTCAGTATTACTTCTTGATCTTTCTAAGACCTTTTATACTGTTTCACATCCAAACCTATTACAAGAACTCTCATCTTTTGGACTTATCCCACCCACTCTAAAATGATTTACAAGCTACTTATCTGACAGATAACAATGCGTAAAATGGCAATACTGTCTCTCCCACTATCTAACTAACATCACTGGAGTCCCTCAAGGGTCTATTCCCAGACCCTTCCTCTTCAATATCTTCATAAACAGTCTTCACACTGCCTCCCATCAAAGCTCCTTAATCCAATATGCTGAAGATTCTACCATTATCTCCTCCTCTAATAATATAACACACCTTCAGCAAATAATCCAAACTGCCTTCTCCTCTATTGAAGCTTGGGTGAAGTGTGCACAGCTACTGCTAAACCCCAATAAAACCAAACTCCTCCTATTTGCACCCAAGACTCTCACATCCAGCTTTAAGATATACTCATTAAATAATATTGAAAGTGAAGTGGTTTCACATGCTAAATAATTGGGAGTAACCATAGACAATAAATTTACGTTTGATCTACGTATACAAAATGCAATCAGGAAAACACACTGCAAACTAGGGATGCTCTATTGGCAAAACAATTTTGAATACAACCACCAAAATAACTCTAGCCACCACCTACCTGCTCCCTTCTATATTATAGGGGGCCCCCATTTGGACCAATCTACAGATTACTCTAAACAATAAGCTTGAGTCATGCTATAATAAAATTGATAAACGTGCTATTGGCACATCCTACTACAAACACTATTGTTCCACACTCAAAACTCTTAACTGGCTCGAATTCCCAAATTATCTAAACTATCTTCAACTAACTACAGCCCACAAAATTCTATAAATACCTGAAAGTTGTCCAGCTTTAAACATAATTCTCCAAGCCTATATACACACAAGGGCTTTACATTCTGAAGATAAGCAATAAGTAACCCTATACAGAACAAACAAAAAAGCTGGACAGTGTTTATATTCCAACACTGTTGCTAAACTCTGGAATACCTTACCTATAAATATCAGAGCCATATCTAACCTCAAGAGATTCAAACACACATTGTTGAACTACCTTCTCGAGACATATATCTGCCCCTGCTCCAAAACTAGCTAGTTGTCCCATTTCTTCTCTTTCTCCACCTACCCATCCCTACTATTCACTGAGCTCCCCTCCTACCTCTTTGCTAACATCTTCAGTCAACCCCCCCATTCGTTTCTCCTTTCTCCTTCAACTGCAACATGTCTCCTTCTTAGTGTCTCTATCCACTCTAGAATGATTCTTCTGCTACCATTATCCTGGTAAACAGTCTTCATATAAGACTATTTTATAAATGCTTCCTGTTCTGTTTTTTCTACATCCCCCCTTTTTTATAAGTTTACCTGTATATACTCCCTTACTGCTCCTTTTCTACATTCCCTGCTTTTTTATAAGTTTACCTGTATATACTCCCTTACTGCTTCTTTTCTACATCCCCCCTTTTGTATAAGTTTACCTGTATATACTCCCTTACTGCTCCTTTTCTACATTCCCTGCTTTTTTATAAGTTTACCTGTATATACTCCCTTACTGCTCCTTTTCTACATCCCCCCTTTTGTATAAGTTTACCTGTATATACTCCCTTACTGCTTCTTTTCTACATCCCCCTTTTGTATAAGTTTACCTGTATATACTCCCTTACTGCTCCTTTTCTACATCCCCCTTTTGTATAAGTTTAACTGTATATACTCCCTTACTGCTCCTTTTCTACATCCCCCTTTTGTATAAGTTTACCTGTATATACTCCCTTACTGCTCCTTTTCTACATCCCCCTTTTGTATAAGTTTAACTGTATATACTCCCTTACTGCTCCTTTTCTACATCCCCCTTTTGTATAAGTTTAACTGTATACTCCTTACTGCTCCTTTTCTACATCCCCCTTTTGTATAAGTTTAACTGTATATACTCCCTTACTGCTTCTTTTCTACATCCCCCTTTTGTATAAGTTTACCTGTATATACTCCCTTACTGCTCCTTTTCTACATCCCCCTTTTGTATAAGTTTACCTGTATATACTCCCTTACTGCTCCTTTTCTACATCCCCCTTTTGTATAAGTTTAACTGTATATACTCCCTTACTGCTCCTTTTCTACATCCCCCTTTTGTATAAGTTTAACTGTATATACTCCCTTACTGCTTCTTTTCTACATCCCCCCTTTTGTATAAGTTTACCTGTATATACTCCCTTACTGCTCCTTTTCTACTCCCCCCTTTTTTATAAGTTTACCTGTATGGTATCCCCTTACTGCTCCTTTTCTTTCTTTTCTATCTAAATGGGAAATTGGTTCGAACTTCAAAGCAACAATAAGCATGTGAAGTCATCATGAATATATACATACAAAAGCTTACGTATTCCACATATCTCTGTCTTCCCTGTATATCAGCAATTTGTCCTGACCTTGTTTTTGTAAATTTATTATGCAAAATATAAATATATATTACCTTTTTGCCTTCCTCATGTTTTGTTATATTATATTGCATGCTATGCTTTAGTATATCCTAACATGTATTCTGTTGTGGAGATTTTCTCTCTGGGCCTTCGCTGAAAATGGGTTTTCAACTCATTCAGACTTTCCCGGTTACCAAATGTTAAATAAATAAATAAATAAATAAATAAATAAATAAAATAATTTACTCCTATATATGGTTATCTCAGGATGTATCCACTGCTGGCTTTGTTTAATCATGCGGGCTTCACCCTTCATGGTCAAAGCACAACAACCACAAGTAAATCATCATATATTCATGCAGGGTCATGGACTATTGTTTAATTACACTCTGTTTGATAGTACATTGCACTGTGCTTGTTCACTAGACTATACATCTATACACAGTTTTTTGTTTCTATGTAGTTAGTCTGAACTTCCCTGTTATTGCTTACACTTCTGTAATTTTTGTTTGTTAAATATTTTGTATTTTACCTGGGCTGAGCTTGAAACTGATCAATACCAATCAGTTCACTACCCCAATAAACAAATACAAATAAATAAATAAATAAATAAAACCACTTTGAGAAGACAGAATACCGTTTTTGTATTCAGAACCCTGCCAGGTGTCATGTTTTCATTTCCTGATGTAACTTAGAAATCTTTGGATTTAGAAACTAAGTTCATGATTTGACTTATTAGCCCTAATAGTAGCTTTTAGTCCTTAATTATTCTTAATGTAGTCAGTAATATGAGTTATTTCCGATCAGTTGTTTATATTTATTTATACGTATTTATATACGTCCCCAAACTCTGGCGCTCAGCTTATATTCTTCCCCTTCATAAAGGAGGCAAAAACACCAGCCTCTCTAACTTCCGCCCTATCACTCTGCTCTCACCAATCTCAAAAATCCTTGAAAAGTGCATTCACCTTCAACTTATGCCTTACCTGGCCCAAAACAATCTTTTTACACCTACACAACATGGTTTCTGCCCAGGTCATAGTACTATAACTGCTCTACTCTCTTTCTTAGAAACAGTCAATCTAGCCAGAGATTCTGGACATCTAGTCTCTACTGTTCTGCTCGATCTGTCCAAAGCATTCGACACTGTTTCACACAAACACCTTCTTTATCACCTCTCAAAGCTCCATCTCTCCCCAAACACTATATCCTGGTTCTCCAGCTACCTATCAGATAGAACTCAGACAGTCAAATGGAAGTACTCTACGTCTTCTTTCTTACCTACCCCAACTGGCGTACCACAGGGATCTATCCTAGGGCCCATGCTTTTCAATATCTTCATAGACAACGTTCATGCTGCCATTCCTGATGCCCAAATTATTCAATATGCAGATGATTCTACCTTAGTCTGCTCTGCCTCTAACCTCTCAGAATCGCTGTCTAAAACACAAACTGCCTTCTCAACCACTGAAAATTGGATGCGCCAAAACCACCTCTCTCTCAATGCAAACAAATCAAAAATTCTACTTTTTCCTCCCACAAAGACATTCTACTACAACAAAAATGCCTTCAAAGTGCTAAGTCAAACTAATTCACCTATAGAAGTGGTTCCTTCTGCTAAACTACTTGGTATTACTATTGACGAACATCTCAAGTTCGATATCCATATTCAACAAAATATTAAGAAAACCCACCAAAAGCTAGGTATGCTGTATAGGAACAATCACTTCCTCTCTTATAGTACTAGGAATACTCTAGCCACCACTTATCTACTGCCTTCCTTATTATATGGAGCCCCACTACTCACTAACCTTTCCTCCTCTATTTCCTCCAAACTAGAAACTGCTATAATAAAATCTCAAAATTTGCTACCAAATCTAAACCTTCTACCCATCACTGCCTTACTCTAAGATCCCTAAAGTGGCTTGAACTCCCAAACTACTTAGACTTCCTCCAGCTCACCACTGCACATAGACTTGTATATCACCCAACTAAATGTCCGGCACTAACTAATATCCTCCCCCATTACACCCCCAATCGAACTCTCAGATCCAAACATCAAAACCTAACTGCTATCCCCAAACCCAAAAGTACAGCAGGCCAACTTCTCCTCACTGTCTCTCTAGGCAAAAAATGGAATTCTCTTCCTCCGTCTCTAAGAACCATCCCAAACTTAGAAAACTTCAAAACTCAGCTTACCAAACACCTAGCCACAAAATGGAAATGCAATTGCCACCATCCAACCTAATCTTCCTTAGTCCATTCACCTGGGGGGTTTTCCCACTCAGGTTCCTAAGCCCTCAATAACTCTCCTTCAGCTATGCTCCTGGGGGGTTTCCACCTCAAGTTCCTAAGACCTCAATAACTCTCCTTCAGCTATGCTCCCACAAGCATTTTCTAAGCTCTCCCTTCTCTATTAGCTATCAATAACTATCAATACAATAACAATAGCTATTGATAACCTCAAAAACTCTCCTTCAGCTATACTCCCACAAGCATTTTCTAAGCTCTCCCTTCTCTATTAGCTATCAATAACTATCAATACAATAATAGCTGTCGATAACCTCAATAACTCTCCTTCAGCTATGCTCCCACGAGCATTTTCTTTGCTCTCCTTTCTCTATTAGCTGCTTATTTCATATGGTTCAACGTTGTAAATATTGTATATAGCTTTCCATTACTAATTTCTTTTCTGAAATTGTGCATGTATAGTGTATCCTCATTTTACTTAAAAGCATGTATATAAAACATCTTCTCACCTAATATCTGAGTGTGCACACTAACGAAAATGTATAAACAATAAGTCCACACTCAATGCTTTTCAGCTTATTATGCATATTTTCAAGGTACTTACTTGTAACTGTTTCCATATTGTGTAAGACTGACATCTGTGTATTTCTGTACCTTATCTGTATTATGTATCTTAGAGCTTTTCTCCCCGGGCCTCCACTGAAAACGGGTTACTTTGACCCAGTGGACTTCCCCGGTAATCAAACTGGAAATAAATAAAAAAACTAAATATTGATATATAGTTTATTTAACCTAATTATTTGTTCTTAAACTTATTATATTTGGCTCTAGCAGGTATGCCAAGTTAAGGCACGCATCTAGTTAAAGTTTGTGTAATGTTTTATTAGCCACAAAATAAAGCATGATGAGAAACTTTGGTTAATTTCAAAAATGCCCTATGTGTGTGAAACTCATGTTAATCTGCATTAGACCACTTTTACTGAGAGCAAAAACAGATAGTCACTCTCTTTTGTTTGCATACTTTGTGACTGACTGTTGTTAGTTTTAGCCATTACGCTATTTTGGTAGGAACAGATAGCAAGCCTTTTATTATTTAATGCCATTTCAATGAGGGAGCACCTTATTATATTCAGTACTGGAAACAAATTTACTCTCTACAATAAATCAAAGCAACATCATAGCTTTAAAAACAAAACTATGCCCAATGGAGCATAATATAAGCTGCAAAAATCTAACCTCAATCCAATG